>NC_059209.1:33278229-33340729 GCF_020615455.1 Coregonus clupeaformis | reverse complement strand
AGGTAGCCTACCGTTGTTCTGAGAACAGTTCAAGTGTTAACTGTAGTAGTATTGAACTGAGTACAGAGAGGCCTTGGATGTAGGTCACAGCCTGGTTTCTCAGGAGTTCATCATTATGGAGGTGTTGTGTCGTCCTTACTTACTTACTGGGATCAACATTGTTTGTTCACTGCTGTTCAAGAATATAATACAACACAACACAATACACCACAATACAATACAATACAATACAATACAACACAATACAACACAACACAATACAATACAACACAATACAATACAACACAATACAACACAATACAATACAACACAATACAACACAATACAATACAATACAACATAACACAATACCACACAACACAATACAACACAATACAATACAACACAATACAATACAATACAATACAACACAATACAACACAATACAATACAACACAATACAATACAACACAATACAACACAATACAATACAACACAATACAACACAATACAATACAATACAACATAACACAATACCACACAACACAATACAACACAATACAATACAACACAATACAACACAATACAATACACTACAACACAACACAATACACCACAATACAATACAATACAACACAATACAACACAATACAATACAACACAATACAACACAATACAATACAACACAATACACCACAATACAATACAATACAACATAACACAATACCACACAACACAATACAACACAATACAATACAATACAATACCACACAACACAATACAACACAATACAACACAATACAATACCACACAACACAATACAACACAATACAATACAATACAACATAACACAATACCACACAACACAACACAATTCAATACAACATAACACAATACAACACAATACAACACAATACAATACCACACAACACAATACAACACAATACAACACAATACAATACCACACAACACAATACAACACAATACAATACAATACAACATAACACAATACCACACAACACAACACAATTCAATACAACATAACACAATACAACACAATACAACACAATACAATACCACACAACAAAATACAACACAATACAACACAATACAATACAATACAATAGAATGGAATAGTGCCAACAGAAACTCTTACTTCAGTGTAATGTATGCTGCTTACAATTGGAATGAAAACGGATCAGTTGGAGTTAGATAAGAGCTTTATAGTTACAGAAGCCGACCAGGCACATTCTATCTTCTATAAGATTAGAACCAGTGCGGTTTCCTTTCCAGTCCATATGGTTCTGATCAGTGTGCAGTATTTAGTTTCCTTCCCAAATGGCACCCTAATCCCATTATAGTGCACTACTTTTGACCAGGGCCCCCATAAGGCCGTGTTTAAAATGAGTGCACTGTTAAGGGAATAGTGCCATTTGGGCGCACTCTTACACTGTGTTGATTGACACCAGTGGGGGATGGGGGCTGGAGGAGCTGGGCTAAGGGCTCCCCTTGTGTGGTCGGTATCAGTTTACCAGAAGTAACGTGGGGCTCGTCTGGGCTGGAACAACAGACTGGAAAGAGTTAGGTTAGCCAGGCATACCCCGGTCACCCAAGTGGGGTTGCCATGGTGAGTTAGGTGGGCTAAATTCTTCGGAATTCCAGAGACGTGGGGTGGGGTTAGTTGACGTTTAGGTTGAGGGTTGGGGGTCTCCCGATTGTGAAAGAAAAGCGGGAATGATTTACAGAGGGCAAACAGAGAGAGGACAGAGAAGGTTAAACACCATTGAGAACTGAATGGAACACCGTTTCCCACACTGTGGGAGAACACTTATCTTGACGAGGGTGGTCAACGACAACGACCCGTTTAAAAGTTAGGTAAGTGGAGAACCCAAACAAATCATTTATTCACTCATTCGGGGGGCCAGTAAGGATGCCAGTTCGAATCCCGGGTCTGTCTGGACAAATCTGGCAGAAAGTGAGCCAACAACTGCATGGCTGCTGGAATCAAATCCTGGAAAATAAAGTCAAATTATTCATTCATTCATCAATCCTTCATTCGTTAATGTATCTCACAAGCCATTCTACCATTCAGTTTGACTTCTCTCTTCAGGCACAGTACTCCCCTCCTGGCCCAGGTTGTGATGTAACCAGTTTTAATGTAACCTCCTGACCCAGGTTGTGATGTAACCAGTTGTAATGTAACCTCCTGGCCCAGGTTGTGGTGTAACCAGTTTTAATGTAACCTCCTGGCCCAGGCTGTGATGTAACCAGTTTTATTGTAACAACCAGTAGGTAATTCCTCACTAGACCATACTGATTCTGATCCCTCCTCAATGTAAACAGTCTCTGTTTAAGGAATTTTGGATTGTGATTTTGTCCTTTGAATGAGAACAAAGCTGTATTTGTCAGAAAGCTGAGTGTGACGGGCAGGGCAAGACACCTACCTACCGTAAAGGAGGAGGAGCTTAGAATCTCTCTGTTCTTCTTTTAGATTCTACTTCCTGTTAGTTCTGGAACATTTCCTGCTCTAGAACTAGAACCATTGAGACAAAAGGAAAGGAATTCAAGGTGGAAATGCCCAAATGGTGGACTCAGACTTAGACAGCTGCGGCTCCAACAGAATATGTGGAAGTTTGGATTGGAATGTGAGTGAATCTAATGGATCCATTTGGGGACTTTTTAAGCCCTATTGTTTACTGCAGGGTTCTTCAATTCCGGTCCTGGAGGGCCGAAACACCTCTGTTTTTCATCCTCTCCTTCTAATCAGGGGCTAATTCAGACCTGGGACACCAGGTGAGTGCAATTAACTACCAGGTAGAAATAAAAAACAGAAGTGTTTCGGCCCTCCAGGACCGGAATTGAAGAACCCTGGTTTGAGATCTGTGCATATGAGAATCCCAAATATGGAGTTCTTAGAACACAAGGGACATGAGCATCTCTTTGGCTGAATTGTAGGCTACAGAGATGCAGCTGTTCACTGAGAGTGAATGTGATAGCTTGTGTTGACTATCAAAACTGTGTGGTTTCAGAAAGATCTTTATGGTCATTGACGATCACCATCATTACCACCTTCTAGAGTGGCCGTCTATCTACAGCACACATGTCAAACTCATTCCAAGGAGGGCCGAGTGTCTGCGGGTTTTTGCTCCTACCTTGTACTTGATTGATGAATTAAGGTCACTAATTAGTAAGGAACTCCCCTCACCTGGTTGTCTAGATCTTAATTGAATGGGGGAAAAAAAACAAAAAACAAAAACCTGCAGACACTCGGCCCTCCGTAGAATGAGTTTGACACCCCAGATCTAAAGCATATTGTTGTTTTGAAAGGATTGGAATGAAAGGAATCAGTTTCACAGATGTGAATCTTCTAGTTCTTCTTACTGTAAATGTAGAATTATAAACACTGCATCCAGACCCAGTTCTTACTTGGGTGATGGCTTTTGGTTCGCCATACATTGGTAAACACGGCTGGCACATAATTGGCAGGTAGAAGCTATAAAGGAGCAGCGGGATTGGAGGGCGGCCATGCAGGCTGCTGAGTGTTCTGTAATTGGAGTGGGTGGATGGGTGAAATCATGGGTAGCATCACAGATGGCACCGTGTTCCCGTTATAGGGCCCATAGTGCTCTGGTCTAAAGTAGTGCACTATAAAGGGAATAGGGTGCCATTCTCTGGTCTAAAGTAGTGCACTATAAAGGGAATAGTGTGCCATTCTCTGGTCTAAAGTAGTGCACTATAAAGGGAATAGTGTGCCATTCTCTGGTCTAAAGTAGTGCACTATAAAGGGAATAGGGTGCCATTCTCTGGTCTAAAGTAGTGCACTATAAAGGGAATAGTGTGCCATTCTCTGGTCTAAAGTAGTGCACTATAAAGGGAATAGTGTGCCATTCTGGACACACCCATGGGGCTAGCTGCCTTTGAAAGGACTGCAGAACTACTATACAGACAGCCATAAATAAGGACTGCAGAACTACTATACAGACAGCCATAAATAAGGACTGCAGAACTACGATACAGACAGCCATAAATAAGGACTGCAGAACTACGATACAGACAGCCACACATCACACAACGCTCTCTCTGAAGCCCCTTTCTTTACAATGTCTGATAAATGACTTATTTCCCCTGTGCCTGAGTTTTGTTGTCGCATGCTTGCGCAACTGTTTATCGACGGAATAAACTTTCTGTGATGCGTGTGATAGAAGGAGTCAGGCGCAGGAGAGTAATACGCATAAACAAAAAGTTTATTCCGTCGATAAACAGTTGCGCAAGCATGCGACAACAACACTCAGGCACAGGGGAAATATCTACCCGGGCAAACAACAAGGTAAGGGTAGCTCAACCGAGCTACACGCAGCTCACAACAGACAAGGAAGCAGAGGGAACACTTCTACAATGACTAATTGGGGATAAGGACCAGGTGTGTGTGATTAATTAGACAAGACAAGTGGAGTGATGATAAATGGATCGGCAGCAGCTAGTAAGCCGGTGACGACGAACGCCGAAACCTGCCCAAGCAAGGAGGGGAGGCAGCCTCGGCGGAAGTCGTGACAGAAATTGAGCTCAGGTGCATCCTGTTTCCATTGATCGTCCTTGAGATGTTTCTACAACTTGATTGGAGTCCACCTGTGGTAAATTAAATTGATTGGACATGATTTGGAAAGGCACACACCTGTCTATATAAGGTCCCACAGTTGACAGTTCATGTCAGAGCAAAAACCAAGCCATGAGGTCGAAATAATTGTCCATAGAGCTCCGAGACAGGATTGTGGCGAGGCACAGATCTGGGGAAGGGTACCAAAACATTTCTGCAGCATTGAAAGTCCCCAAAAACACAGTGGCCTCCATCATTCTTAAATGGAAAAGTTTGGAACCACCAAGACTCTTCCTAGAGCTGGCCGCCTGGCCAAACTGAGCATTCGGGGGAGAAGGACTTTGGTCAGGGAGGTGACCAAGAACCCGATGGTCACTCTGACAGAGCTCCAGAGTTCCTCTGTGGAGATGGGAGAACCTTCCAGAAGGACAACCATCTCTGCAGCACTCCACCAAATCAGGCCTTTATGGTAGAGTGGCCAGACGGAAGCCACTCTTCAGTACAAGGCACATGACAGCCCGCTTGGAGTTTGCCAAAAGGCACCTAAAGGACTCTCAGACCATGAGAAACAAGATTCTCTGGTCTGATGAAACCAAGATTGAACTCTTTGGCCTGAATACCAAGCGTCACGTCTGGAGGAAACCTGGCACCATCCCTATGGTGAAGCATGTTGGTGGCAGCATTATGCTGTGGGGATGTTTTCCCCATCCAACCTGACAGCGCTTGAGAGGATCTGCAGAGAAGAATGTGAGAAACTCCCCAAATACAGGTGTGCCAAGCTTGTAGCGTCATACCCAAGAAGACTCGAAGCTGTAATCGCTGCCAAAGTTGCTTCAACAAAGTACTGAGTAAAGGGTCTGAATACTTACGTAAATGAGATCTGTTTTTTATTTTTAATACATTTGCAAACATTTATAAAAACCTGTTTTTGCTTTGTCATTATGGGGTATTGTGTGTAGATGAGATGATGAGGGGGAAAAAACTATTTAATCAATTTTAGAATAAGGCTGTAAGGTAACAAAATGTGGAAAAAATCAAGGGGTCTGAATACTTTACTTTCCGAATCCACTGTAAAAGTGAGGATCGCCACACTATTATAAACAGCTATAGGTAGAAAAGGGAAAATGTACTGTACATATTTGAACTTCCCTCAGTTGATAATGTCTTGCATTGTGTTAATATCTGAACGTGTTCCCTCAGTTGATAATGTCTTGCATTATGTTAATATCTGAACGTGTTCCCTCAGTTGATAATGTCTTGCATTATGTTAATATCTGAACGTGTTCCCTCAGTTGATAATGTCTTGCATTGTGTTAATATCTGAACGTGTTCCCTCAGTTGATAATGTCTTGCATTATGTTAATATCTGAACGTGTTCCCTCAGTTGATAATGTCTTGCATTGTGTTAATATCTGAACGTGTTCCCTCAGTTGATAATGTCTTGCATTATGTTAATATCTGAACGTGTTCCCTCAGTTGATAATGTCTTGCATTGTGTTAATATCTGAACGTGTTCCCTCAGTTGATAATGTCTTGCATTATGTTAATATCTGAACGTGTTCCCTCAGTTGATAATGTCTTGCATTATGTTAATATCTGCGTTATCTTATGTAGAATAAAATCCTTTTCCTTCCCTCTATTGGTTCAATGACGCTTGATGCAGTTTACTATCATTGCCAGTACAGTCAACACTGAACCTCTGAATAACCATTGATAATCCACATGGTATGAACCTATCGGCAAGGAAAAGTAATTAAAGCACATGTTAGACTTTCGGAAAACACTAAATTGTGGTTAAAATAAGTATTGTGTTGCAAGGGAACAGCACTAAACGATTTGCCCTGAACAAACATAACATGTTAAAGTGAAACGCAGCCTCTCTCACTGTTTTGTGCCTGAACGCAGCCTCTCTCACTGTTTTGTGTCTGGAGGAAAAGAAAAAAAACCAGCCTTCTACTGTTTTGTGCCTGGAGGGAAGGAGAGAGAGGGTGGGGTCCATAGAATCAGCTGCGGGGAGGTCTTAGCTGTCAAGAAACATGAAAGGAAAAACAGACACACAAAAGAATGGGAGAGCTCTCCTCTTAGGGGGGTGGGGGCAGACAGCACCACAGCAGCATTATTTCACACACACAGACACACACGCACAGACACACACGCACAGACACACGCACAGACACACACACACACATGCACAGACACACACGCACAGACACACACGCACACAACACACACACACACACACACACACACACACACACATTACACAAGAGGTCTCATCCAGACACAGATGAATGGTACTGTAACGCTTCCTTTTGCCACGGAAATAACCAGATAAATATTGTGTTACCGCCGTAACTTAACAGTGATTATGTTTTAATATTTAAGGCTTTACCTCTGGCTTCTCTCTTTCATGGTGCAGGAACAGTTGGTTTGCTAAAAGCGTGACTTCCCAGGGGCAGGCGGCGTTTGTAATAATATATTACAGTAACCAATAACCAGGATAGCCCTGTAATACTGTCTGGCAAGGCCAGGATAGCCCTGTAATACTGTCTGGCAAGGCCAGGATAGCCCTGTAATACTGTCTGGCAAGGCCAGGATAGCCCTGTAATACTGTCTGGCAAGGCCAGGATAGCCCTGTAATACTGTCTGGCAAGGCCAGGATAGCCATGTAATACTGTCTGGCAAGGCCAGGATAGCCCTGTAATACTGTCTGGCAAGGCCAGGATAGCCCTGTAATACTGTCTGGCAAGGCCAGGGGGGAAGGGATGGGTCCTCCTCTACTGAGCACACAGGTTGTATATCACACACACACACACACAAATACACACACACACACAGAGCGGTAAACCAAGTCAAAGAGCACAAAAGGAGGAGAAGAAAACTGGTAACTAACATGCAGGAGGAAGAGGAGAACACTGGTAACTAACATGCAGTAGGAGAGGAGAACTGGTAGCTAACATGCAGGAGGAGAAGAGAACTTGTAGCTAACATGCAGAGGACAACATAACTGGTAACTAACATGCAGGAGGAGAAGAGAAACTGGTAACTAACATGCAGGAGGAGAGGAGAACTGGTAGCTAACATGCAGGAGGAGAAGAGAACTGGTAACTAACATGCAGAGGACAAGATAACTGGTAACTAACATGCAGGAGGAGAGGAGAACTTGTAGCTAACATGCAGGAGGAGAAGAGAACTGGTAACTAACATGCAGGAGGAGAACTGGTAACTAACATGCAGAGGAGAAGATAACTGGTAACTAACATGCAGGAGGAGAAGAGAAACTGGTAACTAACATGCAGGAGGAGAGAGAACTGGTAACTAACATGCAGGAGGAGAAGAGAACTGGTAACTAACATGCAGGAGGAAACAGTGCTATGTGAGTGTGTGATGTTCAGCAGTGGGGCAGCCCAGAGCTGAATCAGTAATGAGACGTGTCCGCTGGAATGTCTCTGTGTCTCGTCCCTCTCTTCGTCCCTTTCTCTGTAATGGTCTAGTTGTCTGTAGTGTGGTACATGGGAGCATCATGCTGCAGGCCATGACTAGGTTACTGTGCACACTGCTGTTATGTCCCTGTAGACTAACTAATGCTCCCACTCATTTCATGGCCCAGTGTGACTCCGAGATGCTAGCAGCTACTTTTTCATACTTTGGTATTCTATGCAGCCATGACATGCACAATACCAGTAATTAAAAATAATAACGGGGAAGCAAAGCTTTCACCCTCTCCCTCCACCTCAAGTTTTAACCCAGACATCTAATGGAAGTCATTGATGGAAGGCATATATTAGGTGGATCGGAGTAGGTAGGAACAGCATTAGCTGCAGTGAGCTGCACCAGGACTCCTGTACTGTGTTAGGGATCAAAGGATGGGGAAGAAAGTCAGCGAAATGGAAGGAGGGACACGCACACACTGACCCAGCCAGCATGTTGCGCTTTACAAGCCACTCACTGTTCTCAAGTTGCCTTGTTCATTTTCCTCATCTAAATAATAGCAAATTGAATACATTGAGTATGAACATTTCTATTTTTCTAATGTATTTTTCTTTCTGTTTGCCCAATGTAGTGTTTTAATATTATCTTATGATTTTATATTTTTGGCCCAAAAGTTGAATATCTATCCACTACACTTTATGAAGCTGCAACATTGTGACAATAATTTAATGTAGTTACATGCATCAGCGCTCATTGACGCGAAAATGAAAGATTTTTCTCTGCATCTTGGTGACGTCATGCAAACGATACTCCGAAACCGGAAGAGAGGAAATTACACCGTTATCTCTGGATGTTTACACCGAAAGCAAAAGATGAATCCTCCGATTATCAACTCTACTAACTCGGTCACAACTTCCACGAAAAGTACGTTTCTGATACGGGGCAGTATGTTTCATTTCATGCATGCATCGCTCATTCATAACACGCTGTAGCTAGCCTAGCTAACGGTGACGTTACTGTTAGTTAGCATAAATAAGGAAAGAGCTAGCTACGCTACACATGCTGGCAAGGCTTCGATGTCACTTTGCTATCGAATAAGCTTATGTTTTATAGCCTTGATATACCCGTTTTGATATTTGATAACAAGCTATTTCTCACCCAGACAAGCTAGCATGCTGAAACTTCTCTTGACTCTCTTGCCTACCACTTAGCTAGCTAACGTTACTTGCTACTGTAGCCAACTAGCTAGCTTGCTACTCTCAATAAATTGTAAAAATTCAAATAATAGCTAGCTAGCTGAGTTTACTGAACTCCATGATGGAAGATATCCATATTACAGGGATTTAAACGAGAGCTAAGTGATAGCTAGCACGATACTGTTGCCAAACATTATAGCTATCATTTGAGAGATTATAGTTATTATTTATAGGGGGGTCCAGCAGCATCAACAAGAGTTTGCATGCATCACACTTAATTAAAGCCAGGAAATATAAACATTCTTTGAACCTGCTACCTGGAATTCGCTAGCTAGTACCAATGTGTAAACCTACCCCTATGCGCAAAATACATATTGTGTTCACTGGATAGCTTCATGTTAGTAAGCTGGCTAATGCCTTAACGTTGTTCTGTACTGTCTACACCTCACTTCTGCAGGGAAGAGAGAGGCCGAGCGCTCCGTTAACTGGACGGTGGAGGAGACCCAAGTGTTGCTGTGTGCCTGGAGCGACGAGCATGTACAGAAGAGCCTGGCGGAGAACGTCCGAAACCGCCATGTCTTCAAACACCTCTCAACCCGCATGTGTGACCTGGGCTTCTCACGCAGCCCCCACCAGTGCCGGCTCCGTGTCAAGACCCTCAAGGCCAACTACGTCAGAGCCAAGCTGCTGAGGAGCGTGGATGACTCCCAGCCCTGCAGTTTCAGGTACTACGCTGAGATGGATGCTGTGCTGGGGAGAAACTGTGCAGTGGATGGGATGGGAGGAAGGTGCCATATTGGATCTCCTGAAGGTATAGGAGGAGGGCTCCTTTTTGGGTCTGAAGGGATAAGAGGAGGAGGACGCCATTTTGGATCTCCTGATGGGATAGTAGGAGGACGCCATTTTGGGTCTGTCGATGGAATAGGGACAGAACGCCATTCTGGGTCTCCTGAGGGGATAGGAGGACAGCAGTCGCGGTATCTGGTCTCTGAGGTGAAGGAGGAGGAGGACAGAGAGGCAGAAGACACAGACGAGTATGATTCCAACGGCGTAGGAATCAACGGTCGGCCGCTGGCGGTCTCGGGTGGAAGACGCCATGATGTTTTTCTAGACCACCTCAACGTCTATCATGAACCTGTTGGTATGTATTCGTCTGTCTGTCACACTTTCTGCTGTCAATGCCACTGATTATCATTCACATTATCATTAGTAACAAATCTTAGATGTGTTTTTCACTGAGCTCCAATCTCCGATAGAAACTGAAGTACAATACAATACTGACTGTATTAACACAGTTGATCTAGTCTTTATACAATTTCAAATCAAATGTCACAATGTTGGGAAAATAAAGCTGGAATGAATTAGAATCATTGTCTAGTTCATCTCTTCACCGCAGGTCATCCATTGGAGGAGGACCTGAGCTCCAGATCCCCCTCCCCACCACCACCACCACCACCCAAGCCTGCCTCCACTCTTCCTCCACCCCCAGACCCTAGTCCCGGCCTGAGCCGTGGTACCACCATCCCCTCCACCCAGTCCGTGGAGCCTGCGTTGAAGCACCTGGCTGACTGCTTCCAGAGGCTGGTCTCAGAGTCCCGGGAGTTGATGATGCAGCTGGAGGGACAGAGGCAGGAGCAGGTCAGAGACAGACATACAGTTGAAGTCGGAAGTTTACATACACTTAGGTTGGAGTCATTAAAACTCGTTTTTCAAGCACTAACACAAATTTCTTGTTAACAAACTAAAGTTTTGGCAAGTCGGTTAGGACATCTACTTTGTGCATGACAAAAGTAATTTTTCCAAAAATTGTTTACAGACAGATTATTTCACTTATAATTCACTGTATCACAATTCCAGTGGGTCAGAAGTTTACATACACTAAGTTGAATGTGCCTTTTAAACAGCTTGGAAAATTCCAGAAAATGATGTCATGGCTTTAGAAGCTTGTGATAGGCTAATTGACATAATTTTAGTCAATTGGAGGTGTACCTGTGGATGTATTTCAAGGCCTACCTTCAAACTCAGTGCCTCTTTGCTTGACATCATGGGAAAATCGAAATAAATCAGCCAAGACCTCAGAAAAAAGATTGTAGACCTCCACAAGTCTGGTTCATCCTTGGGAGCAATTTCCAAACGTCTGAAGGTACCACGTTCATCTGTACAAACAATAGTATGCAAGTAGAAACACCATGGGACCACGCAGCCTTCATACCGCTCGAGTCCTATATCGACATAACCTGAAAGGCCGCTCAGCAAGGTAGAAGCCACTGCTCCAAAACCGCCATTAAAAAAAACAGACTACGGTTTGCAACTGCACATGGGGACAAAGATCGTACTTTTTGGAGAAATGTCCTCTGGTCTGATGAAACAAAAATAGAACTGTTTGGCCATAATGACCATCGTTATGTTTGTAGGAAAAAGGGGTGCCTTGCAAGCCGAAGAACACCATCCCAACCGTGAAGCACGGGGGTGGCAGCATCATGCTGTGGGGGTGCTTTGCTGCAGGAGGGACTGGTGCACTTCACAAAATAGATGGCATCATGAGGAAGGAAAATTATGTGGATATATTGAAGCAACATCAAGACATCAGACAGGAAGTTAAAGCTTGGTCGCAAATGGGTCTTCCAAATGGACAATGACCCCAAGCATACTTCCAAAGTTGTGGCAAAATGGCTTAAGGACAACAAAGTTAAGGTATTGGAGTGGCCATCACAAAGCCCTGACCTCAATCCTATAGAAAATGTGTGGGCAGAACTGAAAAAGCGTGTGCGAGCAAGGAGGCCTACAAACCTGACTCAGTTACACCAGCTCTGTCAGGAGAAATGGGCCAAAATTCACCCAACTTATTGTGGGAAGCTTGTGGAAGGCTACCCGAACCGTTCGACCCAAGTTAAACAATTTAAAGGCAATGCTACCAAATACTTATTGAGTGTATGTAAACTTCTGACCCACTGGGAATGTGATTAAATAAATAAAAGCTGAAATGAATCATTCTCTCTACTATTATTCTGACATTTCACATTCTTAAAATAAAGTGGTGATCCTAACTGACCTAAGACAGGGAATTTTGACTAGGATTAAATGTCAGGAATTGTGAAAAACTGAGTTTAAATGTATTTGGCTAAAGTGTATGTAAATTTCCGACTTCAACTGTATATACCGTATTCTATTATACTGTATTTTAGTCAATGCCACTCCGACATTGCTCGTCCTAATATTTATATATTTCTTAATTCCATTCTTTTACTTTTAGATTTGTGTGTTGTTGTGAATATTTAGATACTACTGCACTGTTGGAGGTGTATGTAAAGTTCCGACTTTATAGGGAATAGGGTGTCATTTCGGACGCATACAGTTCTGCCAACTGTTAAACTGGACGGCATGTTAGCACCGTTGAGCATACCATTTATCCGTTCATGATGAGTATTTAGATTCTTATTAGAATTTTAGACATTCAGTCAGTCATGGTATTGCTTTAAAAATCTGAAGATTGCTCATGGGAAGTTGACATGGCTGCCATAGAATTCTAGTCAAGTAAATCCATCATAATGCTTTCGGTAGAAACCTCAAAGTCTAAACGTATCTATCTATGGGGTCGTTCCACCTCATAATGCACCAGAAAGAGGATTTCAACACACACCATCTCCGATTGTTCTAAAATCGTTTCTGTAGGTAGAAACAGATAGGATTAGCATTCCTGAAACATTATTTTGTTGAAATATAATTTGATCTCTGAAACAATTCAGCTGATTTAATTGCACCCAAATTGGCCATTTTAAATTATAGGATTCATATAATATTCATTAAATATAGTACATGACATCTGATTTGGACCAAAACAATTTCTAACAATGAGTAAGGTATGAGGATTCCAAAGAAATGGTCAAAAGCCACCCACGGACCACCCACATCCCATGCCAATCCCACCCCAACAGCCATTGTATATAGTATCAATATGTCTGACCAGTAGTATGGAGCTGCAACTTGCTGTATTGTTTCTTCATCCTATGTAATGTATTCTCAGTGAATTTTTTTTATTTTTTTATTATTTTTTTCCTCCCTTGTTCAGAGAAATTAGTCATTGAAGTTGTTAGGTTTATGTCCCATTCTACATCCTGATATTACCAGGTTCTGACCACTAGATGGTGCTGTTCCTAATAGCAGGAACAGCACCATCTAGGAACAGCAACCCCCCTCAATGTTAAAGGGATAGTTCACCCAAATTACAAAATGACATTGGTTTCCTTACCCTGTAAGCAGTCCACGGACAAGATACGACAGCAACCCATGCTTTGATTTTGTTTGCCTGGCCACGGTTTAAAATGCTAACTTTTTAGCATTTGTGGCACAAGTCCAATCTACAGTGGGGGAAAAAAGTATTTGTCAGCCACCAATTGTGCAAGTTCTCCCACTTAAAAAGATGAGAGAGGCCTGTAATTTTCATCATAGGTACACGTCAACTATGACAGACAAAATGAGAAGAAGAAAAAAATCCAGAAAATCACATTGTAGGATTTTTAATGAATTTATTTGCAAATTATGGTGGAAAATAAGTATTTGGTCAATAACAAAAGTTTCTCAATATTTTGTTATATACCCTTTGTTGGCAATTACACAGGTCAAACGTTTTCTGTAAGTCTTCACAAGGTTTTCACACGCTGTTGCTGGTATTTTGGCCCATTCCTCCATGCAGATCTCTTCTAGAGCAGTGATGTTTTGGGGCTGTCGCTGGGCAACACGGAATTTCAACTCCCTCCAAAGATTTTCTATGGGGTTGAGATCTGGAGACTGGCTAGGCCACTCCAGGACCTTGAAATGCTTCTTACGAAGCCACTCCTTCGTTGCCCGGGCGGTGTGTTTGGGATCATTGTCATGCTGAAAGACCCAGCCACGTTTCATCTTCAATGCCTTTGCTGATGGAAGGAGGTTTTCACTCAAAATCTCACGATACATGGCCCCATTCATTATTTCCTTTACACGGATCAGTCGTCCTGGTCTCTTTGCAGAAAAACAGCCCCAAAGCATGATGTTTCCACCCCCCATGCTTCACAGTAGGTATGGTGTTCTTTGGATGCAACTCAGCATTCTTTGTCCTCCAAACACGACGAGTTGAGTTTTTACCAAAAAGTTATATTTTGGTTTCATCTGACCATATGACATTCTCCCAATCCTCTTCTGGATCATCCAAATGCACTCTAGCAAACTTCAGACGGGCCTGGACATGTACTGGCTTAAGCAGGGGGACACGTCTGGCACTGCAGGATTTGAGTCCCTGGCGGCGTAGTGTGTTACTGATGGTAGGCTTTGTTACTTTGGTCCCAGCTCTCTGCAGGTCATTCACTAGGTCCCCCCGTGTGGTTCTGGGATTTTTGCTCACCGTTCTTGTGATCATTTTGACCCCACGGGAGTGAGATCTTGCGTGGAGCTCCAGATCGAGGGAGATTATCAGTGGTCTTGTATGTCTTCCATTTCCTAATAATTGCTCCCACAGTTGATTTCTTCAAACCAAGCTGCTTACCTATTGCAGATTCAGTCTTCCCAGCCTGGTGCAGGTCTACAATTTTGTTTCTGGTGTCCTTTGACAGCTCTTTGGTCTTGGCCATAGTGGAGTTTGGAGTGTGACTGTTTGAGGTTGTGGACAGGTGTCTTTCATACTGATAACAAGTTCAAACAGGTGCCATTAATACAGGTAACGAGTGGAGGACAGAGGAGCCTCTTAAAGAAGAAGTTACAGGTCTGTGAGAGCCAGAAATCTTGCTTGTTTGTAGGTGACCAAATACTTATTTTCCACCATAATTTGCAAATAAATTCATAAAAAATCCTACAATGTGATTTTCTGAAAAATAAAATTCTCATTTTGTCTGTCATAGTTGACGTGTACCTATGATGAAAATTACAGGCATCTCTCATCTTTTTAAGTGGGAGAACTTGCACAATTGGTGACTGACTAAATACTTTTTTCCCCCACTGTAAGTCAATGGTCCCTATATTAGCATTTTCACGCTTCATTTTCAAAGCATCCTAAAGTATCTAAAATTATATTGTGTGACTCCATTACAAAACAGTGGCATGGGTTGCTGTCGTACCTTGTACGTAGTAAGGAAACCAATATGTCATTTTAGGGACATAAACCTTACAACTTCAATGACTAATTTCTCTGGAGAAAAAAAACCCATCACCAAATTCACTGAGAATACATTACATAGGATGAAGAAACAATACAGCAAGCTGCAGCTCCATACTACTGGTCAGACTTTGCCTTCGGAAAGTATTCAGACCCCTTGACTTTTTCTACATTTTGTTACGTTACAGCCTTATTCTAAAATGGATTAAATCGTTTTGTTCCCTCATCAATCTACACATAATACCCCATAATGAAAAAGCAAAAAACGTTTTTTATATATTTTTTGTGCAAATGTATTAAAAATAAAACATCTGAAATATCACATTTACATATTCAGACCCTTTACTTTGTTGAAGCACCTTTGGCAGTGATTACAGCCTCGAGTCTTCTTGGGTATGACACTACAAGCTTGACACACCTGTATTTGAGGAGTTTCTCCCATTCTTCTCTGCAGATCCTCTCAAGCTCTGTCAGGTTGGATGGGGAGCGTCGCTGCACAGCTATTTTCAGGTCTCTCCAGAGATGTTTGATCGGGTTCAAGCCCGGGCTCTGGCTGGGCCACTCAAGGACATTCAGAGACTTGTCCCGAAGCCACTCCTGCGTTGTCTTGGCTGTGTGCTTAGGGTCGTTGTCCTGTTGGAAGGTGAACCTTCGCCCCAGTCTGAGGTCCTGAGCACTCTGGAGCCGGTTTTCATCAAGGATTTCTCTGTACTTCGCTCCATTCCTCTTTCTCTCAATCCTGACTAGTCTCCCAGTCCCTACCGCTGAAAAACATCCCCACAACATGATGCTGCCACCACCATGCTTCACCATAGGGATGGTGCCATGTTTCCTCCAGATGTGATGCTTGGCATTCAGGCCAAAGAGTTCAATCTTGGTTTCATCAGACCAAAGAATCTTGTTTCTCATGGTCTGAGAGTCCTTTAGGTGCCTTTTGGCAAACTCCAAGCGGGCCTTTTACTGAGGAGTGGCTTTCGTCTGGCCACTCTACCATAAAGTCCTGATTGGTGGAGTGCTGCAGAGATGGTTGTCCTTCTGGAAGGTTCTCCCATCTCCACAGAGGAACTCTGGAGCTCTGTCAGAGTGACCATCAGGTTCTTGGTCACGTCCCTGACCAAGGCCCTTCTCCCTCGATTGCTCAGTTGGTCCGGGCGGCCAGCTCTAGGAAGTGTATGGTGGTTCCAAACTTCTTCCATTTAAGAATGATGGAGGCCATTGTGTTCTTGGGGACCTTCAATGCTGCAGAAATGTTTTGGCACCCTTTCCCAGCACTGTCAACTGTGGGACCTAATGTAGACAGGTGTGTGCCTTTCATAATCATGTCCAATCAATTGAATTTACCACAGGTGGACTCCAATCAAGTTGTAGAAACATCTCAAGGATGATCAATGGAAACAGGATGCACCTGAGCTCAATTTCAAGTCTCATAGAAAAGGGTCTGAATACTTACGTAAATAAGATATTTCAGTTTTTTTATTTTTAATACATTTGCAAAAATTTCAAAACCTGTTTTCACTTTGTCATTATGGGGTATTGTATATAGATTGAGGGAAAAAATATTTATTGAATATTATATTATATAAATCCTAGAATTTAAATGGCCTGTTTGGGTGCAATCAATTTAACTTAATTTCTCAGAGATCAAATTAGATTTTAATAAAATAATGTTGCAGGAATGCTAATCTTACCTGTTTCTAACTACAAAAACGATTTCAGAACAATCTGAGATGGTGTGTGTCATGGCTTGCTGAAATGACCTGGAACGACCCTGTTTGTGTGTGTGTCTATCTCAGGTTCGCTGGCAGCAGGAGCTCCTGTCTCAGTGGCTGGAGAGAGAGGAGAGGAGGCAAAGGGAGGCAGCAGACAGGGAGGACCGGAGAGAGAGGGCTCGGATGGAGCATGAGGTCAGGGTACTGCAGCTCCTCACTGGACTGGCCCAGAACCAGCAGAGGAATCAGACATATCACAGCTGCTGCCACCAATGTAGTAGGACGGGTGGTTCCGGGGCCTCGGCCACTACCAGACAAGATAATGGAGCTGAGGACAGAGACAGGACTGATTCAGAGACCACATAGACAGGGTGGGATGGGATGCAGACCTGGGTCAAATACAGCATTTGACCTACAATTATGTATTTGACTCGGGTCTTGTGGGGTGAACATTCGTTGCCATCTAAGTTGGAAAGGACTTGTAGGCTCTCAGAATGTGTTTACCTCTTTGCCTGGTCACTTGTTTGGAGTGTACATGAAATTCCCCTACATTCTGCTTTTTAAAAAAAAGAAACTATTTAATGGTTTAATCCTAGGATTTCTTAGGATAACAAGAACAATTTGGTGGGTGCTTATATTGGTCCTATTTCAAAAATGTTTGTTTTGGAAATGTTTTTTTTTTTTTTTTTTTTTTGCATATCCCAACTCCCCCTGAGACACCCTAAGAGGTGGCCAGGGTCTCAGTGAAACACTGAGACAATCTCAACTGTAATGTGTAGATTATGTTCTGTGCCATTTGACAGTTTATTATGAACCATCTTACCAATAAAATGCATTGGTATCTAACGGTTATTTTTATACATTCGTTTACTCTTATCTATGCCATTCACGTTGCTGCCGGATGTAATTCACACGTCATCCTAATGCTTGTGTCTAATCAACACAACACAAGTGTGTGGGTGTTGTTCCTCGGGAAAAGGTAGGAATGTGTCTGTCAACATTCTCAGACACCTTTAGGATGTCACCATCATCATCATCATCATCAGGGCTACTGCAGATTTTCTCATGGTAGCTGAATGGGCAGGGGAGGTCGGCCCTCCACAGGTCGGCCCAGCTAAAAGAGGTGTTAGGGATGAAGGGTTGGGGTTAGAGGTCAATTCAACATCAATTCAGGAACTCCCAGGAAGTGAATTGAAATTCAAACATCTGAAAAGTGAGTCGTGTCTATTTTCCATTCTTTCAATTAGATTTTTCAATTCTTCCTGAATGTATACTGAATTAAATGAAACCCCAGTGATTGTGAGGAGGACCAAAGTACTTTAATGACTGTTTCAAAACTTTAGACCAGGTCACTAACCGCCCTTCTGAAATGTTACAAAACAAATCGGCCCCATAATCAAACGGGTACAACAGAATCCCGTAGAGGCTATGTTTAAATCCATGTCAGCCACAGTATAACTGATGTCGTCATCCTGCTATTAACTTCTCCTTGCCTGACATTACAGTGTAGTCATTTAGCAGACGCTCTTATCCAGAGCGACTTACAGTTAGTGAGTGCATACATTAAAAAAAAATAATAAAATCATACTGGCCCCCCGTGGGTAACGAACCCACAACCCTGGTGTTGCAAACGCCATGCTCTACATCCCTGCCGGCCATTCCCTCCCCTAGCCTGGACGACGCTGGGCCAATTGTACGCCGCCCCATGGGTTTTCCTAAACGTTGCCATACAAGGTACCATTATACCCTTGTCTTGGTCATCTGATTACACCTCATGGTTGGGTTAGCAACTGGTTATTGAACCCATCTCAAGCAGTTTGGTCATGATCATTACATTTACATTTTAGTCATTTAGCAGACGCTCTTATCCAGAGCGTCTGCTAGCGTGCATACATATTTTTTATTTTTTTCATACTGGCCCCCCATGGGAAACGAACCCACAACCCTGGTGTTGCAAACGCCATGCTCTACATCCCTGCCGGCCATTCCCTCCCCTAGCCTAGACGACACTGGGCCAATTGTACGCCGCCCCATGGGTCTCCAGGTCGCGGCCGGCTACGACAGAGCCTGGATTCGAACCAGGATCTCTAGTGGCACAGCCTTAGACCACTGCGCCACTCGGGAGGTTAAATGCACAGAAAAAATATGGATTACAGCATATGTCAATTTGTATAATTCCAGATGATCTAATCTAATGCTGTAGCCGCATATGGGTGGATTTGCTGTTACGCCATGTTCAAAACAACTGAGAACTCTGAAAATTACATGGTCAAATCATGACGTCAGTGATCTTCAGGTTGGAGAGTCGGAACTCTGGAGTTAGAATTCAGAGTTCCCAGTTGCTTTGAACGCACTGAAGTCTGAGATTTCCTAGTTCCCAGTTGTTTTGAACGCTGCATTATACAGCTGTAGCATTGAGTAAGAGAGAGAGAGAATGTGTGTGTGTCAGAGAAAGAGAGAGAGAATGTGGTATTTTGTGGGGCTTCAGGGAAGGGAGAGACTGGAGGTTGGGCTCCAGTGGTCAGGAGGAATTCCTTGGGAGAATCTCATTTGGTTCTGCGTCCTCTGTCCTCTCTTGCCTCCTTTTTGAAAAGGGTCAAAGGTCATCTTGGAGAGGGAACGTGGACAAAAATATATAATAAGCCATTTAGCAGACACTTTTATCCAAAGCGACTTAGTCATGCGCGCATACATTTTTACGTATGGGTGGTCTCGGGGATCGAACTCACTACCCTGGTCTTCCAAGCGCCGTGCTCTACCAATTGAGCTACGGAGGACAATGCGCTTGTATGAAATTAGACTGCCCTCCACTCGCGTGTCATCAGGCAAATTAACATTTACAGGGTGGAATCCCAAAGTAAAATGATAAAAACAAATGTAGCTAGTTGTGCAAGACATTTTATAGATGAAAGGATAAGTAGCATATCGTTTTTAAATCTTTGCATGCTTTTCTCAGAGAAAAAAACTGCTGATTCAAAAGGGGTGTGGCGGATATTCAAACACTTCCACGCTTGCCACGGCGAGGATACTCTTGTGCTTCGAGGATACTCTTGTGCTTCCTCTGCCAAAGGAGGTAATCAATGAGGTGAGCAGACCACTTTCGTTCGCTCTACTAATGAACTGACACGCTACTCGACCACTTATCGGTTTCTGGGTCACGGAGGAGTCGAGGTCTTTTGCCCAAATGAGAATCTCCCCCCGTGTTCAGTTCTTCTCTGAGCAAAGTTTATTTGTGAGTGAAAAGCAGGCTCACCATTATTCACTGAGGAAGTCTCTAGTGTAGATGTGTTTTTATCAGAGTGGGGGATAAATTAAATGCCAGACAGTCCAGCCCATTGATCGCCTCCACCAGACCTGGGTTCAAATACATGTGTACTCGTCTCCTGAGTGGCGCAGTGGTCTAAGGCACTGCGATCGCAGTGCTAACTGTGCCACTAGAGATCCTGGTTCGAATCCAGGCTTTGTCGCAGCCGGCCGTGACCGGGAGACTCATTTTGGCCCAGCGTCGTCCAGGGTAGGGGAGGGAATGGCCGGCAGGGGTGTAGCTCAGTTGATAGAGCATGGCGTTTGCAACGCCAGGGTTGTGGGTTCGATTCCCACGGGGGGCCAGTATAAAAAAAATATGTATTCACTAACTGTAAGTCGCTCTGGATAAGAGTGTCTGCTAAATGACTAAAATGTAAAAATGTGAATTTGTTATATAAAAACGTATTTCTGTGTATTTGGGTATTTTCAAATACAAAGCCCCAAAATGTTACTTTTATTTCAGTATTTGAATGGTTATTTGTAAAAACCAAATAGTCGACCAAATTGTATTTGAAAGTACTTTCAAATACCTGGGTAAATGCATGGGAGTGTGTGTGTGTCAGTGTATTTGATTATTTTCAAATACATTCCAATATTAAACAATTTATCTGAATACTTGTTTTGAAAAGTAATTGAAATACCTGAAATATATAGTATTTGAACCCAGGTCTGGTCTCCACATTTATCGTGTTCGTTCAATGGTGTTTGATTTTGTAGAATATTTTTGCAGATGGGTAGAATATAAGATTTTTATTGTATTTATCCACATCACAATCAAACAAATTGCCATTGATAACTACGGGGGCATTATCCAGCCTGCCATGCCATCTGTAAAACCTGCATGACACAAAATCTGAACCTTTATTTCTAACCTTAGCTACAAATGCTTTAAAAAGCTCATTATACATGTTTAGATCAATTACACAAAACTCAATTCTGCACAGGCTTACAATTGCTTGTTTAAACAGTTGTCGCATTCAATTATTTTGGGTAATTAATGAATGTCACAACTGTTTAGTCCCCTAAAACATTGAGACATTAAGTCACGACAGTTTGTTATTAGATCCCTACAATGATAATGACATGCACGTGTTCAAAGATTTCCTCGGTTATTATCGCATATCTGTGATGCATTAAAATTGCCAAGCAGCTCCTCCAACCAGCTATGATTAGTAAGTGAGAGATTATTGCTGCCTTCGCAACCAAGTGGGAAGTGGGAATTTACCACGTACGACTGGGAAAAATCCACTTGAACGGGGAGAGGTTATACGGACACGCCTGGTGCCCAAATTGATGAGGTTTGTCGGGCAGCGAGAGCCGAGTGGAGACGAACGGATTTGGTTCAGTCAGTCTTCCTGATGAGCCCTTTCCAGCTAGCTAGTTTATGCTATGAGCCGAGTGGAGACGAACGGATTTGCTTGCGCCTAGAAAAATCTAATGTCATTCGTTAATGCCATAGTTGTACATTTTCTATGAAAATCACTACAATAAATGTGCTTTAGCCGTCACCCTGGCCTGATATTGGCTACACTAGCTAGCTACTTCCTTCTCCTTACTGGCCTGATATTGGCTACACTAGCTAGCTACTTTCTTCTCCTTACTGGCCTGATATTGGCTACACTAGCTAGCTACTTCCCTCTCGTTACTGCAGGACAGCAGTCGGCAAGCAGGAGCGACGGACACTACCCTTGCAGTGCAACCCCCTTCCCATTGAGCTGTAGACAGTATCACGGTGACATCCAGATGGTTACTACCAATATTACAAGTTATTTACCGTGTAGGCTGCTATCCTACTGTAAACAACATCAAATCCATATGGTGGCTAAAATGGCACTGCAGTGGATAGCGGCTGTTTTAAGGGCTCCTGACCAATTCTGCTATTCTATGTTTTATTTTACGCTGATCGTTATATTTTTTGTACATAATGTCTCCGCAATCATTTCCTGACCGTAAACAGCTTCTGCACATCAGAAAAGCGATCACTAATCTCCATTTGGATGAACATTTCTACTTCAACGAGTCGGCAGCTCGTTCTGCTTACTCCGGACCAGGCCCTGATCCCCGGGACTCGAAAGAGGAAGCGGTGGTGAAAAAGAGGTAGGTGAGGCGACCTCCTAACGAGATGACGTCAGCGAACAAATAGACCGCCATTGCCCTTTGTTCTGGGAGCGAATGTGCAGTCACTGGAGAACAAACTGGATGAACTACGTTACGAGACTATCCTATCAACAGGACCTGAAGAACTGTTGTGGTGTCCGAGACAACGATGCTGATCTATGCTGTGATGATAAGAATTCCGCTGACGCTGTACTGTGATTATAAAGATCTATTATTTCAAAGGATTCCAGCGTCAATTTACAGACATCTGCAGATATCTGGAGAATAACCGGACCCAAATCTCTGATATGTTATTCCTCCCCGCCCTTTGTTCAAAACATGGTATTTATATCCTATGTAACATAAGATGGGTGGTTTTTGACAGACCAATCGCCGGCTTCCACATATCTCCGAATGTCCTCTATTCCAAGAAGCCTATGTAGTAATGCTTTCCAGATGTTTCAGCAAAGCAGAGTAGAGTTCATCCATTACACCATTTGCAAATGTCAGCAAAATCATAGCCCCTCAGACACTACACTGTAATAATGTATGTTTATCTGAGTGTTGGCTGAACAAGGACATGGATAATATCCACTACATGACCAACGGTATGTGGACACCTGCTCGTCGAACATCTCATTCCAAAATCATGGGCATTAATATGGAGTTGGTCCTCCCTTTGCTGCTATAACAGCCTCCACTCTTCTGGGAAGGCTTTCCACTAGATGTTGGAACATTGCTACAGGGACTTGCTTCCATTCAGCCACAAAGAGCATTAGTGAGGTCGGGCACTGATGTTGGGTGATTTGGCCTGGCTTGCAGTCGGCGTTCCAATTCATCCCAAAGGTGTTAGATGGGGTTGAGGTCAGGGCTCTGTGCAGGCCAGTCAACTTCTTCCACACCAATCTCAACAAACAATTTCTGTATGGACCTCGCTTTGTGCACAGGGACATTGTTGCCACAAAGTTGGAAACACAGAATCGTCTAGAATGTCATTGTAGCGTTAAGTTTTCCCTTCACTGGAACTTAGGGGCCTAGCCCGAGCCATGAAAAACAGCCCCAGACCATTATTCCTCCTCCACCAAACTTTGCAGTTGGCACTATGCATTAGCGTTCGAGGCATCCGCCAAACCCAGATTCGTCAATCGGACTGCCAGATGCTGACCTCTGATGTCACCTACTAAGAAAATGACCTTCATAACAGCATTTTCAGCAGTTAAACGCAATAACAACATTAGGCCCACTATAAAAAGCAATCTATTAATATGGTTTTTGAACACTCATTTGTTTACAACCCCAACCCCCCCCCAAAAAAAAAAATACATTGTAAAGTGGTGATCCCACTGGCTATAAGGTGAATGCACCTATTTGTAAGTCGCTCTGGATAAGAGTGTCTGCTAAATGACGTAAATGTATAAAATGTAAATGTAATGATAGCTGTACTTTTAGTTTATGGTTTACACAACTTGTTGGACATTAGCCAATCGGCATTTCCCAACAAAGCACGTTAATGCATCCAACTGGCATTTACAACTTCACAACTTGTAAATTCCCACCTCCCACTTGGTTACCGATAAAAGTAACCTTGTCCGAGAGAGATTTACATGGTTATCAAAACGTCACGCCAGGGTAAGCCTACACAAAACACAGCCCTTATTTTAAGTGTTTCTAAAAATCCCCTGTGGGAAAAATGAATGGTGGAAAAACGATTGGAACCATTTCCCTGTTTGACCGCTAGGTTTTATGGGTATTATGACACCTCTACTATGGGGCTCTTTACCAAATCATCAGTATATTAATTATTTGGAACATGTTGATCATGTTCAGCTTCGTGTAGAAGTGGAATTTCGATTGCATCAACTTCATTGGCAATAACAAAGGTGAATGCCATGTCTGCCAGTAGCAAGGTTTCCATCCAATTTGTGACAGATTTTCATGCTAATATTCTAAAATCAGCATAAAATGTGCGTATTTTCCCACCAGAGATGTGTTTCCATCAAACGGACTTTTTGTGCATAAAAGCCTGTGCGTGATGACGTAGTACACATAAAAATAACTTTTGCCGTTAAATCCCCATGTACCGAATAAGAAATACAAGTTAAATGGGTTTCCATCGCATTTTCAGTTCTACTGATGGTTTTGTCACAAAAACTGTTGTTATATAGCAAATGTGGATAAGAGCGATATTATTTGGCATTTGTCAAACTGCAGCCAAGCAGCGATCATGTCACCAGAACAACACCCTCGATATTTATTGGAAAGGAGCATCAAGCTCATCACATTGCACATCCACCAGCCTGTGAAGTTCATAACTTATTTTTCATCTGTAAACTAATAAACTGCATGCTTTCCCGAGTCGTAGTGGGAGGGACCACACAATATATCATCGCGTGACTCCCAAGTTTACTTCCATATGATGGTTGTTATATACATATATATACATATTTGCGCATAAAGGCTTTCCCACCGCCATTTATCGCATAATACATTTTACCGACACAAAAAGATCCCATCATGTCGAACGAACAAATTGTCTGTCGGCATTTATAAAATTGTACCGGCATTTTATATTTCCATCTGCCTGGTCGTTACTTTTTCATGCGTCAGGTAATGAAGCTGTATGAAACGGTTGAATGGAAACGTGGTTAGTGTGATGTTTCCTAGAAACAGCAGAAGTTATCGGACTTGCTGTGGGTGCATGTGTCCCCCCTCTATGCCCGGCATGTCGTCGTGCTACAGCGGAGAGGTGGGTGTGCCCTTCTCATATCTAACACTAATCTGTGGCGCTCGGTCATTTGGGTAACGAGGCAGCATGGTGCATTGTCCAGAAAACAGACATCTCTTTTCCAGAAAATAAACGTTTGAATTTTATGACAAGTTTTCATTGGAAGGCAGATAAAGCGTGTTTATCAAAAGCAATCCCTTTTGTATGGGGGAAAACACAGAATCCTAGTAATTATTATTACACGTTGTTAATTACGTCACTTTTGTTTTGAGCCGAATTCGCCGTGGGCTTTGAACGAGGCACCTGGGTAATGCAATCAACTTTCAGTCGACGCAAAACACTCATACACGCCTCCTCATTCTTGAATGCGCTGACGTAGAAAGTCGCAGATTTCCAATTTTGATAAACTCCCACACTGTTGGGTGAAATACCGCAGTGTGCCATCACAGCAGCCATATTTGTGACCTGTTGCCACAAGAAAAGGGCAACCAGTAAAAAACAAACACCATTGTAAATACAACCCATATTAATGTTTATTGATTTTCCCGTTGTACTTTAACTATTTGCACATCCTTATAACACTGTATATAGCCATAGTATAACATTTGAAATGTCTCTATTCCTTTTTAACTTTTGTGATTGTAATTTTTATTGTTAATTTTTGATTGTTTATTTCACTTTTGTTTATTATCTATTTCACTTGCTTTTTGGCAATGTAAACATATGTTTCCCATGCCAAGAAAGCCCTTTGAATCAAATTAATTTCCGAGTTCCCAGTTGTTTTGAAAGCGGCATACGAAACCATTAGCCCGTTTAGCTCGTTCTCGTCTGTGATTGGCTGGCGGGACTGCCGTAGAGTCATGTCATTAGTAGGCTTTCCCGGTTTCTCGAGCTCATACAAGTCAATACGCTCGTGAATGCGGGAACTGCAGCCGCACACTCCGTAGTTGCCTGACGCGAGCTATCGCTTCACATGCGTGGATGTTTCGTTCTCTTACCAAGAACTCTCCCAAGGCTTGTGAAACCGGGAATACACGCTTTCTACTCGTGATTTGCAAGTGATGAATATGCTGAATTGAGCGGCGGAGGAGACCTGCGGCTGATACCAGTACTTTCTTCGTTGGAGAGAGTCCTCTCGCAAGTGCTCGCTTTACTCTAGTGGGAAAAGGGAAATTACGGATTCTACGTGCAGTTTTTCCATTCAGAGGTTAGCTATTTTAATTTATGTATGTATTTCCTGTAAACATTGGAACTAGATTATTTTGCTTTAGATTTCAGTATGAGAATTTCTTTACTGTCACAGTAATACGCATAGGTTTTATGTGCGCGCAGAGAGGGCGGCAGTACGCGTGTGAGCGTACTGTGTGTGTACTGTGTTGGGGAATGTATTTTGCGTTCTGTTTCAAATCGTCTGCCTTCTGAATTGTGTAGAAATTCAAGCACAATCAGGTTTTATTTTTTTATACATTTTCTTCAGTGAGTTTTGATGAATATATGGAATAGTTTTGTAATGAGTTAACATAAAAATAGTTGACAAGGCCATAGGTAGGTGTATGCTGGTACGATTTGACTGAAACGCAACACACCACTCACAGTAAACGTTTCACTGTTAATCCACACTTGTTTACGAAGCATGTGAGGAATACAATCGGATTCGATTTGATTCTTCTATCCAATGGCTGGTTTATGCAGATCAGATTCATGTATTGGGTTATTTGGGGTGTCGGCCAACTAGAGTATTCTGTTCACTAAGCACATCCACAGAATATACTATAATGGGATTTTTACCATTGGTGTAACAATTTTTTTTAAAACCCTTACTACCCCGAGGTTAAGAGGATTCTACCTCACCACAGGACACAAGGATCATAACAGGGTCATTCTCACTGAATTCAGAAATGCATGTAATAAACGTGCACCTTGGAGTAGATGGATTCCTGCGGGTCTCGACAGAGATCATTGCGGCGCGGTTGGTATTTTTCACGCTGCAGTTGGGAACCCGCGGTCGGGAACCCGCGGTCAGACAGACCGTTTTGGGAGTAAAATATTTGTGTTGTCCCGCAGATCATTTGGAAACGACCGTCTTTTCTGCTTTGTATGCGTTAGCCTAGGTCTACCCATTGAATTAAAAGCACATATTTCTTGAATTATTCACACCTAGAATTCACTGCTTCAAGTTAAGTAGACATTTTTTTCTCCCTTATAGAACCAAATAGGTTTCTATCGCATGGGAACCACTAAAGGGTTCTTTGATCAGAACCCCAATGGTTCTTCTTCCATATAGAACCCTTTATGGCGCCATTTATGAATTATGCTATTTATTAATTATGGCTACTACTAATAAATAGTAATATTTTTTGCTAAGAATATAATATAATAAACAATTAAATAATTGAAAAAATAATACCAGCATAGTGTCGAGATTTTATGTCAATATATGCAAACATAGTATGGAAATATGCACTGGTGGCCAGGGAGGCATCTATGTTTGAAAAATGGCCCAGGTCATTCTTGGTACCAACTCTGGCTGACTTCTTTATGGAACAGTACAGTATTCAGTAATAAGCATGAGTTTAATCTGCCAAAATGAAAAACAAAATGCTATGCAGGTTATTATGATGTACATTAGAAGAACACTGTACGTTCATCCACCTCTGGTCTGCTAGCTCCCCTACCTCTACGGAAGCACAGTTCCCGCTCAGCCCAGTCAAAGCTATTCGCCGCTCTGGTTGTCCCACTGGCTATCATAAGTTGAATGCACCAATTTGTAAGTCGCTCTGGATAAGAGCGTCTGCTAAATGACGTAAATGTACATGCAGTTGTTGTCAGCAGCAGCTGAAAGCGAGGTCCTCTGCCTCTGATAGTTCTGGGTTACTGCCAGACTGAGCAAAACATAGATCGTGTGTTAAAAGTCATGTAATGATTAACTAGACTACATGAATCACCAAGACTTATTATACATAATTTATTATGAATAATGTAGATGCATACCTCCTCTCAGTCAGCCCACTGTCCATAATCAGTCTTCTAATGTAGCGGCTTCGTGAAACAGAGTCCCCTCATCTGGCTCCAGACTGAAATACCGAAATAAAAGGAGGAACAGTTCGCTAATTGTCAATGTCAGGCTGGGTCTGGAGCTCTATTTGCCAAATCCCATAATAAAATATTATGTTTAATTAAAGTAGCCTAACGTTAGCTTTTTCCTGTCTAACGTTAGCTAGCTAGCTTACAAACGGTGCTCAAATTCTAATACAACTTTATTTATCTAACCTATAGTTTATCATATGACTTTGGCTTCATATATTTGAATTAAATAATAAACTTTGCTTACCCTTAAAGGTGCAATATTTGCAGAAAACGCTCCGCCATTTCCTGGTTGTTAAAATTCGAATAGTTTGCCTAATTTCAGTTTGTGACAAAACAAGCGAGTGTAGTGTAGTGAATCACTGTACCATCTAAACCGCTGTGATCTTATCAATAACAACAAATATTGTATGTACAAAACCGAAAGTAAAAGGTGCAAAAAACTCAATTTAATAAAGGGAAACCTAGAAAAAGGTGCACATAGAACATATCTACCACTTCTTAGACTTGCTTTCAATGAGAATGACAGATCTATAACTACATTTCTATGTGAATTTGGTTGGGTCGCCCAAAAAGTTACATATTGCAGCTTTAATAAATATAATATTGGTAGGCTATTTGCAAGTTCAACCACCGTCCTTTTGCATCATCATGCTGGAATGGCAGTTAAAAAAATACAAATACGAATGGCAGTACCAATTTTAATTGACCTTAAAACATTTTTAAAAACAAATATCTAGGAGTATATGCTTTTAACTAGTATTTAGTTTGCAACAGCACAGCTTTGTATGAACCTTGCTATTTGCCACTCCTACCTCAGCAACGATGTTGCAAAATGCAAATTCTATCTCCCCTCTGCCATAGAGAGTTATCGTTGTCATCAGCGAAATCACGCGAAATCATGCAGCAGCATCATTAATATGGATATAAATGTCAATGCAAAATAGCTGAAACAAATGAAAAGGGAGCTAGTTAGCTGTCATTTCAGAGTTTGATGTGACTGTGTTAGCTTGTGTTAGGTCTACACTCTGGGGTAGGGATAGAGTCCTCAAGGTTCTTTACCTTCACTGGGTAGGCTGTATACACCGAGTGTACAAAACATTAAGAACGTCTTCCTAATATTGAGTTGCACTCCCCTTTTGCCCTGAGAACAGCCGTAATTCGTTTTGGGTAAGGTGTCGAAAGCGTTCGTTCCACAGGGATGCTGGCCCATGTTGATTCCAATGCTTCCCACAGTTGTCAAGTTGGCTGGATGTCCTTTGGGTAGTGGACCATTCATGATACACACGGGAATCTGTTGAGCGTGGAAAAACCCAGCAGCGTTGCAGTTCTTGACACAAACCGGTGCGGCTGGCACCTACTACCATACCCTGTTCAAAGGCACTTAAAGCTTTTGTCTTGCCAATTCACCGTCTGAATGGCACACATACACAATCCACTTCAATCAGTGTAGATGAAGGGGAAGAGACAGGTTACAGAAGGGTTTTTAAGCTTTGAGACAATTGAGACGTGGATTGTGTATGTGTGCCATTCAGAGGGTGAATGGAAAAGACCTGAAAGGGGAAATAAGATAAAACATTAAGTGAACACCAGTAACATGTGAATGAGGAAATAAGTATAAAAACATGCAATGACCCCACCAGTAAATTAACCCCCAGTAAATTAACCCCCCAGTAAATGAACCCCCAGTAAATGACCCCCCCCCCCTAACATATTAATTAGTAGAAAGAAAAGCACAACAGTTTTTGAGACAAACAGGAGATCAGGAACAGACACCATCCATGGTACCATGACGTCGTGGACATCCTTTGCTGGACACCGCTGCTGTTTCTGTAACTCCCTCTGCTGTTTCTGTAGCTGCTGTTTCTGTAACTCCCTCTGCTGTTTCTGTAACTCCCTCTGCTGTTTCTGTTACTCCCTCTGCTGTTTCTGTAGCTGCTGTTTCTGTAACTCCCTCTGCTGTTTCTGTTACTCCCTCTGCTGTTTCTGTAACTCCCTCTGCTGTTTCTGTAGCTGCTGTTTCTGTTACTCCCTCTGCTGTTTCTGTAGCTGCTGTTTCTGTAACTCCCTCTGCTGTTTCTGTAGCTGCTGTTTCTGTAACTCCCTCTGCTGTTTCTGTAGCTGCTGTTTCTGTAACTCCCTCTGCTGTTTCTGTAACTCCCGCTGCTGTTTCTGTAGCTGCTGTTTCTGTAACTCCCTCTGCTGTTTCTGTAACTCCTGCTGCTGTTTCTGTAACTCCCTCTGCTGTTTCTGTAACTCCCTCTGCTGTTTCTGTAGCTGCTGCTGCTGTTTCTGTTACTCCCTCTGCTGTTTCTGTAGCTGCTGCTGCTGTTTCTGTTACTCCCTCTGCTGTTTCTGTTACTCCCTCTGCTGTTTCTGTAGCTGCTGTTTCTGTAACTCCCTCTGCTGTTTCTGTAGCTGCTGCTGCTGTTTCTGTTACTCCCTCTGCTGTTTCTGTTACTCCCTCTGCTGTTTCTGTAGCTGCTGTTTCTGTAACTCCCTCTGCTGTTTCTGTAGCTGCTGCTGCTGTTTCTGTTACTCCCTCTGCTGTTTCTGTTACTCCCTCTGCTGTTTCTGTAGCTGCTGTTTCTGTAACTCCCTCTGCTGTTTCTGTAGCTGCTGTTTCTGTAACTCCCTCTGCTGTTTCTGTAGCTGCTGCTGCTGTTTCTGTAACTCCCTCTGCTGTTTCTGTAACTCCCTCTGCTGTTTCTGTAGCTGCTGTTTCTGTAACTCCCTCTGCTGTTTCTGTAACTCCCTCTGCTGTTTCTGTAACTCCTGCTGCTGTTTCTGTAACTCCCTCTGCTGTTTCTGTAACTCCCTCTGCTGTTTCTGTAACTCCTCTGCTGTTTCTGTAACTCCCTCTGCTGTTTCTGTAGCTGCTGTTTCTGTAACTCCCTCTGCTGTTTCTGTAGCTGCTGTTTCTGTAACTCCCTCTGCTGTTTCTGTAGCTGCTGTTTCTGTAACTCCCTCTGCTGTTTCTGTAGCTGCTGTTTCTGTAACTCCCTCTGCTGTTTCTGTAGCTGCTGTTTCTGTAACTCCCTCTGCTGTTTCTGTAGCTGCTGCTGCTGTTTCTGTAACTCCCTCTGCTGTTTCTGTTACTCCCTCTGCTGTTTCTGTAGCTGCTGTTTCTGTAACTCCCTCTGCTGTTTCTGTAGCTGCTGTTTCTGTAACTCCCTCTGCTGTTTCTGTAACTCCTGCTGCTGTTTCTGTAGCTGCTGTTTCTGTAACTCCTGCTGCTGTTTCTGTAGCTGCTGTTTCTGTAACTCCTGCTGCTGTTTCTGTAGCTGCTGTTTCTGTAACTCCCTCTGCTGTTTCTGTAGCTGCTGTTTCTGTAACTCCCGCTGCATAATGTCAGTGTCCAAAAGATCCTCAGCTGTCTTCCTCTTCCGGCCGTTGGAGATGGGTCGGGGAGATGGTGGTTGATGGAGTTGCAGGGCAGAGAGCAAGGGTGTGCCAGGACGGTGGGTTGGTGAGCTTGGCTGGGGAGGTGATGAACCAGTCCGGGGAGATGATGAATCAATGGGCGACGAACCACCTGTAGATGGGCCTTCAGGGCTCAGCTATGTCTCTGGACTGTCCTCAACATGTTCTAACTAGGTCTGCTAAACATCACAAACACACACACACCAACTATACTAAAGGACTCGGCTGCATGAGAAGAGGACATACTGTATCTGGTATATTATTGGTGTCTATCTGACGATGTTTCACGAGAACACGAAGCCAATCCAGTCTTCTGACAGTCGGTGGGACACACACACCAGAGGCAGCCCCACTCCTCTCTCTCCTTCACCCTATCAAGACTGAGAACATACCGGTCCCGACTCTTTCTCCTGATGTTTCTTTGATATCAGAATCGGTGTTCAAATTTCGTGATGTCTCCCTCCAGCTGTTGTCTTTTGCTTGCTTGTCCGAATACAACTGCATTGAAGGGTTGTAAAGGTTCTCGTATGTAGCACCAGCTCGCACATACATAATTGCGCGTAGCAAATCTACAAATAAAAAGCAGAAAAAAGGAAGCTTGCAAGTAGTAGAAGTGAAGTAGCAGAGACGTCCATCTCTTCTGTGTTTATACCACAAGGGATACCGGGAAAAGATGTGATGCAGACCACAGGGGCCGGACTTCCGTTGCAGAATACTCAATACTGCCTTCGCAAGGAATTATATGTCAGGTCTCTATCTCTAGGTAGGCTGTGGAATGACTGAGCGTATTACATGGAGCCGGCCCTTTTGTGACGAAAAACGACATTGCAACGCTGTGCTACGCTCCGTCGGCCCTGTCTGCATATTGTCTGTAGAACCCTTAAAATAACATTGCGGGACTGTGGTTGGGTTGGGGATCTGTTCTTGCGGTAGCTGGTGGGAGTCGGGACAGAAACCCAGCGGGTGTTGGCGGTTGCGGTATAAAAAGCTGTGGGAGTGGGATAAATAGAACAGTGATGGTTAAGGGCGGTCACCTGCCCTGGGTTGGCTCTGACTTAATAGGCTACATCTGTTCAGAGAAAGGGATAAAGCTTGGGCTAAGTACCGTAGAACCAAAGATCCAACTGATTGGGATCCAACTGATTCTAAATGGATACTCTTACAAATAATAATAAATAAAAAAAATCCACAGCAGTTCTGGAAATACACAAATTAGCTTTTTTTTTTTTAATCGGTCAAATAATCAACCTATTCAGAAAAGAATCCTAAATGACCGTGTCATCCAAGAGCCGGCAGATATAGCTGATGTTTATAATCAGCATCTTCTATTAGCTCATCTGGTACCTCCCAAATAATAATTTCACCCACAATTCTACCAATGCTAGGTATACATGGAACCAGGAGATCAACACCTCAAATCAGATATTTAACTTTAGAAAGATTTAACCAACTGATGCAGGTAGCTTAGTGGTTAAGAGCGTTGTGCCGGTAACCGAAAGGTCGCTGGTTCTAATCCCCGAGCCGACTAGGTGAAAAATCTGTCGACGTGCCCTTGAGCAAGGCACTTAACCCTAATTGCTCCTGTAAGTCGCTCTGGATAAGAGCGCCGTACTTCCTCTCCATCAACAAAGGAGCAGGCCTAGATGCACTGGAACCCACATGTTGTAAAGTGGTCTGCTTTCCTGTCTTTAACGCTTTGAAATGTGCCTTAGTGCCCCTCTCTGTGGGAACTCCTTAGACCCAAATCACTATAGACCTATGAGTAATCTGTTCAATATCAAAAGTCTTTGAGAAATTAATACATTCCCAAATATATCAATACCTAGGTTAATTTAATTTCACCCTTTCAATCTGGCTTTAGTACAGCATTAGTGAAACATACTAATGATATAAATTCTTCATCTGTCCAAGGCAAACAAACTGGTCCCATCGTTATTGATTTACCAAAGCGTTTGATTCAGTTGATCATTCTATCTTACTAGGAAAACTTAAACATTGGTTTCACTAATAGATCACTAAACTGGTTTCATGCATATCTTAGCAATAGAAAACAATGTGTTTTAATAGGACACAAATTACAACTTCTTGGACTCAGTAGAGGTGTACCTCAAGGCTCAGTATTGGGCCCCCCCCCCTTTCTTTATATTCATAAATGAATTGCCTCTAATTTGTCAGAATACACTTAAATGCTGATTTATATAGTGCTCTATAGACGGGTTAGCTGACAACGCTTCAAAGGGGCAGAAGTTAATGTCTGGTTGTGATTCTGGATGGCCAGGTAGCTAGCAACACTGACAAGAAGCTGCTGTGTGGGGTAGTAGTGTGTGTGTGTGGGTGGGTGTTAGTGTGTGTGTGTGTGTGTGTGTGTGTGTGTGTGTGTGTGTGTGTGTGTGTGTGTGTGTGTGTGTGTGTTAGTGTGGCTTGTTTCAGCTAGTTTTATCTTGTTCTTGATACCATGTCTTGTTTTGAAGCGTTTGGACTGATGTCTATGCTAGCAAGAGTTCGCTAGTTAACCAACAACTGTAACGATGTATTTGAGACAACAAGTGTTCATTTTTGTAAATATATTAATATTTTCAATAAACATTGGAGACGAAATATAGTTTGCATGTTGTCAACAATCTAAGCCAACCCCGTCTGTTCTGCCCCATAGTTGCCCACACATTGTTTTTTTTTGCTCAACAACCAACACGTCTATACATCAGGTTAAACAAACATATTTTTCAGATACAAGCAACTCTCCAAGATGATTTTAACGCTTTACAAAAATGGTTTCTAGCAAATGATTTGGGTTTTAAATCAAACTAAAGTCCTATATCAGTACACAGCAATGAATTCAAAATTCATGCAAGTGATGGAAAAATGCTTGAAAGTGTGGATTGCTTGAAATATCTGTTTTGAGGATAGAGTAACAATTATCTTTTGCAAAAGCATTTTCAACAATTAACTATACACATGGGTTACTATACAGATCTAAGAATTGTTTTAATGTATCCATTTGAAAAAAGACCTTAGTAACCCAAGTGCTGCTTTTTATTTCTAGACTATGGTGACATCTATCAAAACCACAACCAAGACCTTACTTTGGCGATTTAAGATGTAATTTATAGCAATCTTTTCAGATTCATTCTTGGATGTGATTATAAGACGCATCATTGCACAATGTATGAATCACCAAATTGGCGGTCACTCCCAAACAGAAGACAACTGCATTGGGTACCAATTTCCTTTTTTAAATGTATCAACATAAATGTCCCTGTATATACAGTATTAAGGAACACCTAACTTTACAAGACTCACACTACTCCTTTCCACAACCTCAGCAATCACACATTCCCTAGGGTACACCATGAGGTTGTAGGATCTTTCAGATACAAAAGGCCAACTGACTGGAGTAATTTACCTATAGAAATCAGGGGCATTACAATCACACAGTGAATTTAACAAGGCCCTTTTTTTAAATGTTAAAAACAAACAGTTTTTTAACCAATAGAAACATCACCGTGTGAAGATGTTTGTAGATATTATAGGTACTTAGTTGTATTTTAGTATTTGTAGCAGTCGTTTTTTATTAAGCATGAAACATACAGAGAATCTCACTGCCGATAGGTACTTCTCACAGCGGGAGGCCGTTCCTTCTCTTGCTAGAACCAAAGTGGTACCTGCGGCGTGCTGACCTGGTAGTGATGAACCTACCAATTCTACTTGTAAAATCGCAAATGCTCGTCAGTGGCCAACAACTTGACATTGAGCCAATCAGAGAGCATGAACCCCCATGTGGGGGAGGCACCAAAAAAAGGGAAAAAAAATAAGGCATTTTCTCTGTACATCTTCCTTCATACGTAATGTAGGTTATCGGATGGTAGCTAGCTAAGTGCACAGACGCAATGCACACAACACTAAATACTTCCTCCAAGCTAGCTAACCACTGTAGCTAGTATTGACATTATAATAAATCGCAATGGATTAGCTAGTTGTTTAGCTGCCTGTGTTAGCTGCCGAGTTTGTGCGGTGTCATTAGCTCGCTAGCTAGCTACACTACATGACCAAAAGTATGAGGACACCTGCTCATCGAACATCTCATTCCAAAGTCATGGGCATTAATATGGAGTTGATCCCCCCCTTGCTGCTATAACAGCCTCCTCTTCTGGGAAGGATTTCCACTAGATGTTGGAACATTGCTGCGGGGACTTGCTTCCATTCAGCCAGAAGAGCATTAATGAGGTCAGGCAGTCGGCGTTCCAATTCATTACAAAGGTGTTCGATGGGGTTGAGGTCAGGGCTCTGTGCAGGCCAATCAAGTTCTTCCACACATCGATCTCAACAAACCACTTTGTGCACGGGGACATTGTGATGCTGAAACGGGAAAGGGCCTTCACCAAACTGTTGCCACAAAGTTGGAAGCACAGAATCATCTAGAATGTCATTGTATGCTGTAGCCTTAGGATTTCCCTTCACTGGAAGTAAGAACCATGAAAAACAGCCCCAGACCATTATTCCTCCTCCACCAAACTGTACAGTTGGCACTATGCATTGGGGCAGGTAGCGTTCTCCTGGCATCCGCCAAACCCAGATTCGTCCGTCGGACTGCCAGATGGTGAAGTGTGATTCATCACTCCAGAGAATGCGTTTCCACTGCTCCAGAGTCCAATGGCTGCGAGCTTTACACCACTCCAGCCGACGCTTTGCATTGCACATGGTGATCTTAGGCTTGTGTGCGGCTGCTCGGCCATGGAAACCCATTTCATGAAGCTCCCGACGAACAGTTCTTATGCTGACGTTACTTCCAGTGGCAGTTTGGAACTCAGTAGTGAGTGCTGCAACCGAGGACAGGCAATGTTTACGCGCTACATGCTTCAGCACTCGGCGGTCCCGTTTCTGTGAGCTTGTGTGGCCTACCACTTCGCGGCTGAGCCGTTGTTGCTTCTAGACGTTTTCATTTCACAATAACAGCACTTACAGTTGACCGGGGTAGCTCTAGCAGGGCAGAAATGTGACAAACTGACTTGTTGGAAAGGTGGCATCCTATGACGGTGCCACGTTGAAAGTCACTGAGCTCTTCAGTAAGGGCCGTTCTACTGCTAATGTTTGTCTATGGAGATTACATGGGCTGTGTGCTCTATTTTTTTATACACCTGTCAGCAATGTGTGTGGCTGAAATAGCCGAATGCACTAATTTGAAAGGGTGTCCACATACTTCTGTATATATACAGTTGAAGTCGGAAGTTTACATACACCTTAAGCAAATACAGATTCCCAGTCTTAGGTCAGTTAGGATCACCACTTTATTTTAAGAATGTGAAATGTCAGAATAATAGTAGAGAATTATTTATTTCAGCTTTTATTTATTTCATCACATTCCCAGTGGGTCAGAAGTTTACATACACTCAATTAGTATTTGGTAGCATTGCCTTTAAATTATTTAGCTTGGGTTAAACGTGTCGGGTAGCCTTCCACAAGCTTCCCACAATAAGTTGGGGGAATTTTGGCCCATTCCTCCTGACAGAGCTGGTGTAACTGAGTCAGGTTTGTAGGCCTCCTTGCTCACACACGCTTTTTCAGTTCTGCCCACACATTTTCTATAGGATTGAGGTCAGGGCTTTGTGATGGCCACTCCAATACCTTGACTTTGTTGTCCTTAAGCCATTTTGCCACAACTTTGGAGGTATGCTTGGGGTCATTGTCCATTTGGAAGACCCATTTGCGACCAAGCTTTAACTTCCAAACTGATGTCTTGAGATGTTGCTTCAATATATCCACATAATTTTCCTTCCTCATGATGCCATCTATTTTGTGAAGTGCACCAGTCCCTCCTGCAGCAAAGCACCCCCACAGCATGACGCTGCCACACCGTGCTTCACGGTTGGGATAGTGTTCTTCGGCTTGCAAGCTCACCCCTTTTTCCTCCAAACATAACGATGGTCATTATGGCCAAACAGTTCTATTTTTGTTTCATCAGACCAGAGGACATTTCTCCAAAAAGTACGATCTTTGTCCCCATGTGCAGTTGCAAACCGTAGTCTGGCTTTTTTTATGGCGGTTTTGGAGCAGTGGCTTCTTCCTTGCTGAGCGGCATTTCAAGTTATGTCGATATAGGACTCGTTTTACTGTGGATATAGATACTTTTGTACCTGTTTCCTCCAGCATGCATCTTCACAAGGTCCTTTGCTGTTCTGGGATTGATTTGCACTTTTCGCACCAAAATACGTTCATCTCTAGGAGACAAAACGCGTCTCCTTCCTGAGCGGTATGACGGCTGCGTGGTCCCATGGTGTTTGTACTTGTGTACTATTGTTTGCACAGATGAACGTGGTACCTTCAGGCATTTGGAAATTGCTCCCAATGATGAACCAGACTTGTGGAGGTCTACACATTTTTTTTGAGGTCTTGGCTGATTTCTTTTGATTTTCCCATGATGTCAAGCAAAGAGGCACTGAGTTTGAAGGTAGGCCTTGAAATACATCCACAGGTACACCTCCAATTGACTCAAATGATGTCAATCAGAAGCTTCTAAAGCCATGACATAATTTTCTGGAATTTTCCAAGCTCTTTAAAGGCACAGTCAATTTAGTGTATGTAAACTTCTGACCCACTGGAATTGTGATACAGTGAATTATAACTGAAATAATCTGTCTGTAAACAATTGTTGGAAAAATTACTTGTGTCATGCACAAAGTAGATGTCCTAACCGACTTGCCAAAACTATAGTTTGTTAACAAGAAATCTGTGGAGTGGTTGAAAAACAAGTTTTAATGACTCCAACCTAAGTGTATGTAAACTTCCGACTTCAACTGTGTGTATGTTGTGCTAGCTAGCAAATATGCTAACATTAGCTTGCTAGCTAGCTAAACATTTGGCTATGGGCTGGCACTGGCAGTATGGGATTATGGAGAGTGAATTAGATCGCTTCTTCGTCATCTTGCCATGTAGTCATCTAGCTGTGGCCATCTGGCTGGTATCAACAAGGGCTTTCTACAAAATAGCAACATTAGCGCAGATAGCTTGGAATCTAGACCGTAAGCAATATGCACGGATATGCATTGCCAAACAACGCTGCTGCCACCTTCTGGTTTGGAGTATTTTAACACGGCTGAGTGGCTGACGATTTCAAGCTTTGTTTGGCAATGCAAGCGTCAAGCGTTGTGTGAACACAAAAGAGATTGACTGCCGGCACTGTTCCGAGGTGCTAAATACTGTCGGCAGGCAGGCAAACGTTTTACAATCCTACCAGTGTGTCTGAGCTTTTAGTTGTAAATTATTCTTATTATTTTGTTATTCTTATTATTCTTGTTACTAAGTATTGGTTGTTTAAAAAACAACAACATTTGGACACTTAAAAACAATGGTGCATCAAGAGATTTCATCCTGCAAAATTTCAAATAAATACATCTATATTCTCTCTCGAAAATACTTGTTCTGGTCTGGTGTGTTTTAAATAACTTCCCTTCACCTTCCCCCTCCCCCACTTCTCTCTGCCTGACTATTCCCCCACTTCTCTCTGCCTGACTATTCCCCCCCAGGTCTCTGCCTGACTATTCCCCCCCAGGTCTCTGCCTGACTATTCCCCCCCAGGTCTCTGCCTGACTATTCCCCCCAGGTCTCTGCCTGACTATTCCCCCCAGGTCTCTGCCTGACTATTCCCCCAGGTCTCTGCCTGACTATTCCCCCAGGTCTCTGCCTGACTATTCCCCCCCAGGTCTCTGCCTGACTATTCCCCCAGGTCTCTGCCTGACTATTCCCCCCAGGTCTCTGCCTGACTATTCCCCCCAGGTCTCTGCCTGACTACCCCCAGGTCTCTACCTGACTATTCCCCCCAGGTCTCTGCCTGACTACCCCCAGGTCTCTGCCTGACTATTCCCCCCAGGTCTCTGCCTGACTATTCCCCCCCAGGTCTCTGCCTGACTATTCCCCCCCAGGTCTCTGCCTGACTATTCCCCCCCAGGTCTCTGCCTGACTACCCCCAGGTCTCTGCCTGACTATTCCCCCAGGTCTCTGCCTGACTACCCCCAGGTCTCTGCCTGACTATTCCCCCCAGGTCTCTGCCTGACTATTCCCCCCAGGTCTCTGCCTGACTACCCCCAGGTCTCTGCCTGACTATTCCCCCCAGGTCTCTGCCTGACTATTCCCCCCAGGTCTCTGCCTGACTATTCCCCCCAGGTCTCTGCCTGACTACCCCCCAGGTCTCTGCCTGACTATTCCCCCAGGTCTCTGCCTGACTATTCCCCCAGGTCTCTGCCTGACTATTCCCCCCAGGTCTCTGCCTGACTACCCCAGGTCTCTGCCTGACTATTCCCCCCAGGTCTCTGCCTGACTATTCCCCCCAGGTCTCTGCCTGACTATTCCCCCCCAGGTCTCTGCCTGACTATTCCCCCCCAGGTCTCTGCCTGACTACCCCCAGGTCTCTGCCTGACTATTCCCCCCAGGTCTCTGCCTGACTATTCCCCCCCAGGTCTCTGCCTGACTACCCCCCAGGTCTCTGCCGGACTACCCCCAGGTCTCTGCCTGACTATTCCCCCCAGGTCTCTGCCTGACTATTCCCCCCAGGTCTCTGCCGGACTACCCCCCAGGTCTCTGCCTGACTACCCCCAGGTCTCTGCCTGACTACCCCCAGGTCTCTGCCTGACTATTCCCCCCAGGTCTCTGCCTGACTACCCCCAGGTCTCTGCCTGACTATTCCCCCCAGGTCTCTGCCTGACTACCCCCAGGTCTCTGCCTGACTATTCCCCCCAGGTCTCTGCCTGACTATTCCCCCCAGGTCTCTGCCTGACTATTCCCCCCAGGTCTCTGCCGGACTACCCCCCAGGTCTCTGCCTGACTACCCCCAGGTCTCTGCCTGACTATTCCCCCCAGGTCTCTGCCTGACTATTCCCCCCAGGTCTCTGCCTGACTATTCCCCCCAGGTCTCTGCCTGACTACCCCCCAGGTCTCTGCCTGACTATTCCCCCCAGGTCTCTGCCTGACTACCCCCAGGTCTCTGCCTGACTACCCCCCCAGGTCTCTGCCTGACTATTCCCCCCAGGTCTCTGCCTGACTATTCCCCCAGGTCTCTGCCTGACTATTCCCCCCAGGTCTCTGCCTGACTATTCCCCCCAGGTCTCTGCCTGACTATTCCCCCCAGGTCTCTGCCTGACTATTCCCCCAGGTCTCTACCTGACTATTCCCCCCAGGTCTCTGCCTGACTACCCCCAGGTCTCTGCCTGACTATTCCCCCCAGGTCTCTGCCTGACTATTCCCCCCAGGTCTCTGCCTGACTACCCCCCCAGGTCTCTGCCTGACTATTCCCCCCAGGTCTCTGCCTGACTATTCCCCCCCAGGTCTCTGCCTGACTATTCCCCCCCCAGGTCTCTGCCTGACTATTCCCCCCCAGGTCTCTGCCTGACTATTCCCCCCAGGTCTCTGCCTGACTATTCCCCCCCAGGTCTCTGCCTGACTATTCCCCCAGGTCTCTGCCTGACTACCCCAAGGTCTCTGCCTGACTACCCCCCCCAGGTCTCTGCCTGACTATTCCCCCCAGGTCTCTGCCTGACTATTCCCCCCAGGTCTCTGCCTGACTATTCCCCCCAGGTCTCTACCTGACTATTCCCCCAGGTCTCTGCCTGACTATTCCCCCCAGGTCTCTGCCTGACTATTCCCCCCAGGTCTCTGCCTGACTATTCCCCCCAGGTCTCTGCCTGACTATTCCCCCCAGGTCTCTGCCTGACTATTCCCCCCAGGTCTCTGCCTGACTACCCCCCCAGGTCTCTGCCTGACTACCCCCCAGGTCTCTGCCTGACTATTCCCCCCAGGTCTCTGCCGGACTATTCCCCCCAGGTCTCTGCCTGACTATTCCCCCCCAGGTCTCTGCCTGACTACCCCCCAGGTCTCTGCCTGACTATTCCCCCAGGTCTCTGCCTGACTATTCCCCCCCAGGTCTCTGCCTGACTATTCCCCCCCAGGTCTCTGCCTGACTATTCCCCCCCAGGTCTCTGCCTGACTATTCCCCCCCAGACTATTATCAACATGTCACTGCCTTTTACTTCTATATCAGGCCTAAAACATTCATGACAAGGAATACGTTGTGTGTGGAATTAATGTGTGTGGTCATAACTTTCCATATCCCGCCTGTGACTTGGTGTCTGTCACATGTTGGTATCCACTAGTTTCAGTGTGGGGAGGAAGTCCCTCGTGCTCCAGACTGCACTGCAGACATCTTGACTTAGGTTACCACCCGAGTGTGCGTTTGCACAGTCACCAGAGGGGCCGACGATGAGCTTGGGCATGTGATGATGAGTTGTCAGTGTAGCTATGCCAACTATAGAACCTGACTGGGAACAAGTTGGTGTTGGTGGGAAGATAGGATATGATGCACACGTGTTGTTTTAACAGACGATTTACTGCTGTTTTTATTCAGGCAGTCATTGTACACGGTGTTCTGATTTACCTTGTTAAATAAGGCTATGGGTAATGGTTTAATTTACTGAAGAATACCTCTGTTGATATGGTTTACCTCATAGTGTTGAAAAACAGATGGCTACACAGCCAGTTACAATCACAACCACACAGCCAGTTATAATCACAACCACACAGCCAGTTATAAACACAACCACACAGCCAGTGAGGTTATAAACACACCAATCTGGTCTTTAGTTGTTTGTTTCTCCAACCCCCCCGTCCAGTCGCTAAACCAAACCAATAGCATCGTGCTAACTCCTTCAGCCGAAGAGTTGGCATATGGCTCATTTACACTTGCCTGTGTCCCAAACAGCACCCTAGTCCTTACATAGGGCACTACTTTTGTCCAGGGCCCATAGGGTGAGTAGCGCACTATATAGGGAATAGGGTGCCGTTTGGAACGTTGCTCTTGACACCTGGAGTTTCAGATGTAATTTGTAATCGGCTCTCGCTTTGTTTGACACTTTTATAGGATTAAAACAGTTGTTCAAGCTGCAGCTGGCATCAATTTCAGCCAGGGAGAGGAGAGAGGAGAGGGAGAGGAGAGGAGAGGAGAGGGAGAGGGAGAGGAGGAGGAGGAGAGGGAGAGGGAGAGGGAGAGGAGAGGAGAGGAGAGGAGGGGAGGGAGAGGAGGGAGAGAGGAGAGGAGATGGGAGAGGAGAGGAGAGGAGAGGAGAGGAGGGGAGGGAGGGGAGAGGAGAGGAGGGGAGGGAGAGGGGGGAGATGGAGGGGAGGGTTTTAGGATGGGGGGGAGCACCTGGCTCCTCATTGGCATAATGTTGTCCTCGTGGCAGAGCAGACTATTTAAGAGTGTGTCCCTTCCACCCATGGAGGCTTGTGTGAGTGCGTGTAGTCGTGCACTTTGCACACATTCATACACACATGCATTTGTTTGGGCAGAGGCTGTTATGGACACAAGGGACTGCGAGAGAAACTTCTGGTCCATTAGACAGGACCTCCGTGTGGCATTTCATGATGTTGCCAAGTCATTTTAATTGTATGTAATTAATCTACAGGCAGTGAAAACATCCACCGATCTCTGTATCATTTAATACCATTTAAAATGTAGATTTTATGCCATGAATCTTACATTAGGCCTGTAGATATGCTTATTAAGAATGTTGGTTAAAATTAAATATGTATTCATTGTATCTAGGCTTTATGGTGAATCTCAAGTCTCTCTGTGTGTTCTATGTGAGTTGTGTGCCTCATCTCTCACTCTATTCCTTTACTCCACTCCACTCTGTGTGTGTCTCATGATCTCCCTCACCGTGAGACACATGGTACAACAGATGCACAGGCTGCTGCTCTGACTCCCCTCTCTCTCTCTCTCTCTTTCTCCATTCTGATGTAAATCACTATGGTACTCTGAATAAAGGAGATGGTGTGTGTGTGTGTGTGCCGGTCCAGTCAAAGATCCCATTGTGTGGAGGCCGGGTGCCCAAGGGAGAAGGCTCTTTCCTGGGATAGGAGACTCCAGCAGTCTGCTTGGCTGGCATTTGGGATGGAGTCCCTGGTACGGAGAAGGTGTGCGTTGGCATGCCACTGAAGCCTGCCCGGCAGTCAGGTGGTTGGGTCTCAGCTTAGAATCCCAGAGAAGAAGGCCAAACAGTCACAGGGGCAATCACACACACACACACACACATATACACACACACACACACACACACACACACACAGTCTCTCACTCAATAACATCATACACTACACACATACTGGGGCATACACACTCACACGAATACGTATAGGGCTCCAGGTAGCTTAGTGGTTAAGAGCGTTGTTAAGAGCGTTGTGCCAGTAACCGAAAGGTCGCTGGTTCTAATCCCTGAGCCGACTAGGTGAAAAATCTGTCGATGTGCCCTTGAGCAAGGCACTTAACCCTAATTGCTCCAGTAAGTCGCTCTGGATAAGAGCGTCTGCTAAATGACTAAAATGTAAATGTATATACTCACAAAGGGTATATAGCCTATACACTCTCACTGCATATACAGTACCAGTCACAAGTGGTAAGCTGTTCAAAGCTGTCATCAAGGCAAAGGGTGGCTACTTTGAAGAATCTCGAATATAAAATATATTTTGATTTGTTTAACACTTTTTTTTTGGGTTACTACATGATTCCATATGTGTTATTTAATAGTTTTGATGTCTTCACTATTATTCTATAATGTAGAAAATATTAAAAAATAAAGAAAAACCCTTGAATGAGTAGGTGTGTCCAAACTTTTGACTGGTAAGTATTCAGACCCCTTGACTTTTTCCACATTTTGTTACGTTACAGCCTTATTCTAAAATGGATTCAATTGTGTTTTCCTCATCAATCTACACACAACACCCCATAATGACCAAGCTAAAACAGGTTTATAGAAATGTTTGAAAATGTATTCAGACCCTTTGCTATGAGACTCGAAATTGAGCTTAGGTGCATCCTGTTTCCATTGATCATCCTTGAGATGTTTCTACAACTTGATTGGAGTCCACTTGTGGTAAATTCAATTGATTGGACATGATTTGGAAAGGCACACACCTGTCTATATAAGGTCCCACAGTTGACAGTGCATGTCAGAGCAAAAACCAAGCCATGAGGTCGAAGGAATTGTCCGTAGAGCTCCGAGACAGGATTGTGTTGAGGCACAGATCTGGGGAAGGGTACCAAAACATTTCTGCTGCATTGAAGGTCCCCAAGAACACAGTGGCCTCCATCAATGTTAAATGGAAGAAGTTTGGAACCACCAAGACTCTTCCTAGAGCTGGCCGCCTGGCCAAACTGAGCAATTGGGGGAGAAGGGCCTTGGTCAGGGAGGTGAACAAGAACCCGATGGTCACTCAGACAGAGCTCCAGAGTTCCTCTGTGGAGATGGGAGAACCTTCCAGAAGGACAACCATGTCCTGTAGCACTCCACCAATCAGGCCTTTATGGTAGAGTGGCCAGACGGAAGCCACTCCTCAGTAAAAGGCACATGACAGCCCGCTTGGAGTTTGCCAAAAGCACCTAAAGACAATATTCTTTGGTCTGATGAAACCAAGATTGAAATCTTTGACCTGAATGAAAAGCGTCACGTCTGGAGGAAACCTGGCACCATCCCTACGGTGAAGCATGGGGGTGGCAGCATCATGCTGTGGGGATGTTTTTCAGCGGCAGGGACTGTAAGACTAGTCAGGATCGAGGGAAAGATGAACGGAGCAAAGTACCGAGAGATCCTTGATGAAAACCTGCTCCAGAGTGCTCAGGATCTCAGACTGAGGCAAAGGTTCACCTTCCAACAGGGCAACGACCCTAAGCACACAGCCAAGACAACGTAGGAGTGGCTTCGGGACAAGTCTCTGAATGTCCTTGAGTGGCCCAGCCAGAGCCCGGACTTGAACCCAATCAAACATCTCTGGAGAGACCTGAAAATAGCTTTGCAGCGACGCTCCCCATCCAAACTGACAGAGCTTGAGAGGATCTGCAGAGAAGAATGGGAGAAACTCCCCAAATACAGCTGTGCCAAGCTTGTAGCGCCATACCCAAGAAGACTCAAGGCTGTAATAGCTGCCAAAAGGTGCTTCAAAAAGTACTGAGTAAAGGGTCTGAATAATTATGTAAATGTGATATTTCAGTTTTTTATTTTTAATAAATCTGCAGCAATTTCGACAAACCTGTTTTTGCTTTGTCATTATGGAGTATTGTGTGTAGATTATTGAGGGGAAAAAACAATTGAATCCATTTTAGAGTAAGGCTGTAACGTAACAAAATGTGGAGAAGGTTAAGGGGTCTGGAAACTTTCCAAATGCACTGTAGACTCACATGGCCTCTCAGTGGGAATAAGTGTGCGTAGTCAATGCAGTCATCACCAGGGTGTGTCTGTGTGTGTGATGGGAAAAGATAAGTAGCGTCATTGGTCACAGGACAACACTGCCCTATCAGAACAATACACTCTCACAGTGTACACTCTCCTGAGAGTCTCATATGTTTTGTGTGTGTGGGGAAATGGAGAGAAATTAGAAGCGCCTGTTTTCAGAACTAGCCTCATTTTATTGTTTGTCAACATGTGAACTTATCATGTCCACTGTGAATGGATACACTGTGTTGTCGGGGAAGGTGGAACCAGAAACGGAGTCGGTTCATTATTTTAAGTCAACAACATGTGCCTTTGTAGGGTTGGTTGTCATCATATCAACTGACCCTGTCAGTAAATGGATAATGGATGCTCTGTGTTTCTCCAGTGGGGGAGATTCCCCTTTCTTAACACAGACTCAAGGAATCATGTCATAGCTGACACGCCATTCTTTCTGCAGACATCGTTGAATCTTAATTCCGAGTTTTTTACTTGGTCGCATAAAAAAAAAAAAAAAATGAAGGAGATTTTACCAATGTTTTGTTAACAAACGTATCTGCACCGTTCTTCGAGTAAATGTTTTTAACATTTTCAGTGTAAATTGTTAAAAGTAGTCCTTGTGCATAGACTAAGTGGAAAAAAAACCGGAGTCTCAGCGCAATTCCGTTACGTGGAATTGCCCATATTGTAATCACAGGACGTAGGCCCATGTGATGCAACCATTCGACTGCTTCTTTTAAGTAAACAAACGTCCCAGTTCTGTCTGTTTTGGGATGGAGAATATAATATGGCCCTGTAATCACTTTTGGGTCTGTCCAAACATATCAGAATAATAACAAGGCTATTGTTCTGAAGAGTCTCTTTTCTGTTTTCCCTCTCAGCACTACAGCACTGCCTACGGGTGACCCTGTCCTCCTCCTCTGTCTCCGTGGGGGTTGTGTATGTGTTTATAACCTCCTCCTTCATCCTCCCAGGACAATATGCCTCAAACGCCACTGCTGACCGGCCTGCTGGTCTCCAGTGGTTACAATAAGAACCTGTACCAGAACCAGACCAAGGAGGAGGGATACAGTAACGCGGGATTATATTACCATGACAACACCCTTGTGTCCGGCTCACTGGAGGCCCTCATACACCACCTGGTTCCCTCCATGGACTACTACCCTGATGTGAGTGACACTGTCTGTCTGTCTGTCTCGGTCCGTCCGTCTGTCTGTTGTCCACAAACTCTCTGTATTCTCCAAAGTTATTGACACCTCTCTTAATTTCCCTCTACCTCCCCTCCCTCTTTTCTCTGCACAGATGACGTACTCCTTCACCTTCCTGCTTTCCTCTCGTCTATTCATCCACCCCTACGAGCTCATGTCCAAGGTGTGTCACCTGTGTGTGGAGCAGCAGAGACTGAGTGACCCTCAGGCAGACAAGGTAACACAACCTCCATTATACAATACTCTATTAGCTATATTAAACTATACTCTAGTAGCTATATTATACAATACTCTATTAGCTATATTAAACTATACTCTATTAGCTATATTATACTATACTCTATTAGCTATATTAAACGATACTCTATTAGCTATATTAAACTATACTCTATTAGCTATATTATATTATACTCTATTAGCTATATTATACTATACTCTATTAGCTATATTAAACTGTACTCTATTAGCTATATTATACTATACTCTATTAGCTATATTATATTATACTCTATTCACTATATTATACTATACTCTATTAGCTATATTATACTATACTCTATTAGCTATATTAAACTATACTCTATTAGCTATATTATACTATACTCTATTAGCTATATTAAACTATACTATATTAGCTATACTATACTCTATTATACTCTGTTAGCTATATTATACTATACTCTATTAGCTATATTAAACTATACTATATTTGCTATATTATATTCTATTAGCTATACTATGCTATATTAGCTATATTATACTATATTCGCTATATTATTCTATAGTCTAGTAGCTATATTATACTATACTATATTAGCTATATTATACTATACTCTATTAGCTATACTATACTCTATTAGCTATGTTATATTATATTATACTCTATTAGCTGTATTATATTATACTCTATTAGCTATATTATATTATACTCTATTAGCTGTATTATATTATACTATATTCTTAGCTATATTATACTATACTCTATTGACTATGCTCTATTAGCTATATTATATTATACTATATTCTTAGCTATATTATACTATACTCTATTGACTATACTCTATTAGCTACAGTGAGAGAGGCCTGTAATTTTCATCATAGGTACACGTCAACTATGACAGACAAATTGAGAAAAAAAAAGAAAAATCCAGAAAAAAAATCCAGAATTTTTTTTTTCTCCAGAAAATCACATTGTAGGATTTTTTTATGAATTTATTAGCAAATTATGGTGGGAAATAAGTATGTGGTCACCTACAAACAAGCAAGATTAATGGCTCTCACAGACCTGTAACTTCTTCTTTAAGAGGCTCCTCTGTCCTCCACTCGTTACCTGTATGAATGGCACCTGTTTGAACTTGTTATCAGTATAAAAGACACCTGTCCACAACCTCAAACAGTCACACTCCAAACTCCACTATGGCCAAGACCAAAGAGCTGTCAAAGGACACCAGAAACAAAATTGTAGACCTGCACCAGGCTGGGAAGACTGAATCTGCAATAGGTAAGCAGCTTGGTTTGAAGAAATCAACTGTGGGAGCAATTATTAGGAAATGGAAGACATACAAGACATTTACATTTTACATTTTAGTCATTTAGCAGACGCTCTTATCCAGAGCGACTTACAGTTAGTGAATACATATTTTTTTATACTGGCCCCCCGTGGGAGTCGAACCCACAACCCTGGCGTTGCAAACGCCATGCTCTATCAACTGAGCTACATCCCTGCCGGCCATTCCCTCCCCTACCCTGGACGACGCTGGGCCAATTGTGCGCCGCCCATGAGTCTCCCGGTCGCGGCCGGCTGCGACAGAGCCTGGATTCGAACCAGGATCTCTAGTGGCACAGTTAGCACTGCGATGCAGTGCCTTAGACCACTGCGCCACTGATAATCTCCCTCGATCTGGGGCTCCACGCAAGATCTCACCCCGTGGGGTCAAAATGATCACAAGAACGGTGAGCAAAAATCCCAGAACCACACGGGGGGACCTAGTGAATGACCTGCAGAGAGCTGGGACCAAAGTAACAAAGCCTACCATCAGTAACACACTACGCCGCCAGGGACTCAAATCCTGCAGTGCCAGACGTGTCCCCCTGCTTAAGCCAGTACATGTCCAGGCCCATCTGAAGTTTGCTAGAGTGCATTTGGATGATCCAGAAGAGGATTGGGAGAATGTCATATGGTCAGATGAAACCAAAATAGAACTTTTTGGTAAAAACTAAACTCGTCGTGTTTGGAGGACAAAGAATGCTGAGTTGCATCCAAAGAACACCATACCTACTGTGAAGCATAGGGGTGGAAACATCATGCTTTGGGGCTGTTTTTCTGCAAAGGGACCAGGACGACTGATCCGTGTAAAGGAAAGAATGAATGGGGCCATGTATCGTGAGATTTTGAGTGAAATCCTCCTTCCATCAGCAAGGGCATTGAAGATGAAATGTGGCTGTGTCTTTCAGCATGACAATGATCCCAAACACACTGCCTGGGCAACGAACGTAAGAAGCATTTCAAGGTCCTGGAGTGGCCTAGCCAGTCTCCAGATCTCAACCCCATAGAAAATCTTTGGAGGGAGTTGAAAGTCTGTGTTGCCCAGCGACAGCCCCAAAACATCACTGCTCTAGAGGAGATCTGCATGGAGGAATGGGCCAAAATACCAGCAACAGTGTGTGAAAACCTTGTGAAGACTTACAGAAAACGTTTGACCTGTGTCATTGCCAACACAGGGTATATAACAAAGTATTGAGAAACTTTTGTTATTGACCAAATACTTATTTTCCACCATAATTTGTCTGTCATAGTTGACGTGTACCTATGATGAAAATTACAGGCCTCTCTCATCTTTTTAAGTGGGAAAACTTGCACAATTGGTGGCTGACTAAATACTTTTTTCCCCCACTGTAGCTAAGAATATAGTATAATATAATATAGCTAATAGAGTAATTAATAGAGTAACTCTCTAATAGCTGTATACTCTGTTAGCTATATTATACTATATTCTTAGCTGTATTATACTATACTCTATTAGCTATATTATATTATACTATATTCTTAGCTGTATTATACTATACTCTATTAGCTATATTATATTATACTATATTCTTAGCTATATTATACTATACTCTATTAGCTATATTAAACTATACTATAGTAGCTATATTATACTATACTCTATTAGCTATATTATACTATACTCTATTAGCTATATTATATTATACTATATTCTTAGCTATATTATACTATACTCTATTGACTATACTCTAGCTATATTATATTATACTATATTCTTAGCTATATTATACTATACTCTATTGACTATACTCTAGCTATATTATATTATACTATATTCTTAGCTGTATTATACTATACTCTATTAGCTATATTATATTATACTATATTCTTAGCTGTATTATACTATACTCTATTAGCTATATTATATTATACTATATTCTTAGCTGTATTATACTATACTCTATTAGCTATATTATATTATACTATATTCTTAGCTATATTATACTATACTCTATTGACTATACTCTAGCTATATTATATTATACTATATTCTTAGCTGTATTATACTATACTCTATTAGCTATATTATATTATACTATATTCTTAGCTGTATTGTACTATACTCTATTAGCTGTATTATACACTGCTCAAAAAAATAAAGAGAACACTTAAACAACACAATGTAACTCCAAGTCAATCACACTTCTGGGAAATCAAACTGTCCACTTAGGAAGCAACACTGATTGACAATAAATTGCACATGCTGTTGTGCAAATGGAATAGACAACAGGTGGAAATTATAGGCAATTAGCAAGACACCCCCAATAAAGGACTGGTTTTGCAGGTGGTGACCACAGACCACTTCTCAGTTCCTATGCTTCCTGGCTGATCTTTTGGTCACTTTTGAATGCTGGCGGTGCTTTCACTCTAGTGGTAGCATGAGACGGAGTCTACAACCCACACAAGTGGCTCAGGTAGTGCAGCTCGTCCAGGATGGCACATCAATGCGAGCTGTGGCAAGAAGGTTTGCTGTGTCTGTCAGCGTAGTGTCCAGAGCATGGAGGCACTACCAGGTGACAGGCCAGTACATCAGGAGATGTGGAGGAGGCCGTAGGAGGGCAACAACCCAGCAGCAGGACCGCTACCTCCGCCTTTGTGCAAGGAGGAGCCCTGCAAAATGACCTCCAGCAGGCCACAAATGTGCATGTGTCTGCTCAAACGGTCAGAAACAGACTCCATGAGGGTGGTATGAGGGCCCGACGTCCACAGGTGGGGGTTGTGCTTACAGCCCAACACTGTGCAGGACGTTTGGCATTTACCAGAGAACACCAAGATTGGCAAATTCGCCATTGGCGCCCTGTGCTCTTCACAGGTTCACACTGAGCACATGTGACAGACGTGACAGAGTCTGGAGACGCCGTGGAGAACGTTCTGCTGCCTGCAACATCCTCCAGCATGACCAGTATGGCGGTGGGTCAGTCATGGTGTGGGGTGCCATTTCTTTGGGGGGCCGCACAGCCCTCCATGTGCTCGCCAGAGGTAGCCTGACTGCCATTAGGTACCGAGATGAGATCCTCAGACCCCTTGTGAGACCATATGCTGGTGCGGTTGGCCCTGGGTTCCTCCTAATGCAAGACAATGCTAGACCTCATGTGGCTGGAGTGTGTCAGCAGTTCCTGCAAGAGGAAGGCATTGATGCTATGGACTGGTCCGCCCGTTCCCCAGACCTGAATCCAATTGAGCACATCTGGGACATCATGTCTCGCTCCATCCACCAACGCCACGTTGCACCAAGACTGTCCAGGAGTTGGCGGATGCTTTAGTCCAGGGCTGGGAGGAGATCCCTCAGGAGACCATCCGCCACGTCATCAGGAGCATGCCCAGGCGTTGTAGGGAGGTCATACAGGCACGTGGAGGCCACACACACTACTGAGCCTCATTTTGACTTGTTTTAAGGACATTACATCAAAGTTGGATTAGCCTGTAGTGTGGTTTTCCACTTTAATTTTGAGGGTGACTCCAAATCCAGACCTCCATGGGTTGATACATTTGATTTCCATTGATCATTTTTGTGTGATTTTGTTGTCAGCACATTCAACTATTTAAAGAAACAAGTATTTAATAAGATTATTTCATTCATTCAGATCTAGGATGTGTTGTTTAAGTGTTCCCTTTATTTTTTTGAGCAGTGTACTATATTCTTAGCTGTATTATACTATACTCTATTACCTATACTATATTATACTATATTCTTAGCTATATTATACTATACTCTATTGACTATACTCTGTTAGCTATATTATACTATATTCTTAGCTATATTATACTATACTCTATTGACTATACTCTGTTAGCTATATTATACTATATTCTTAGCTATATTATACTATACTCTATTGACTATACTCTGTTAGCTATATTATACTATATTCTTAGCTATATTATACTATACTCTATTGACTATACTCTGTTAGCTATATTATACTATATTCTTAGCTGTATTATACTATTATACTTTCTTAATGAAGATCAGTTTATTTAGCTGATGTATGTTGTAGTATTCTGCTACAGAGAAGCTTGCTTGTGTTCCTGACTATGTTGAGTGTTTCTGCGCTCAGATTAATGTATATATTCATTTACAGACTTGGGTGTTACAAAATATAACCATGATCAATTAAGTATGTGTATCTTTCAGATGAGGATCAGGAAGATGGCTCCCAAGATCCTGCAGCTGCTCCAGGAGTGGACAGAGACGTTCCCCTACGACTTCAGAGATGAGAGGATGATGAGGAGCCTGAAGGAGTTGACCCAACGACTGGCCTCGGGAGATGAGGTACAGTCACATTATTTAAACGTTATTGTCCCTGAAGGGAAATTCACTGTGTAGCCAGGAGTACATTCGACACAGGGAATAGAGTGCACATCTAACAAAGGCACACACAAGACAAGTTAGTCAGTCCTCCAACGCCACCAACCTGGTTAAGGGGAAAAAGAGAAAAGGGATCCTAAGTACCTTACTGTGATGGTTTTCAATGAAAAAATAAACAAAAATAGCTTCTTAGCAAAGAGCAATTTCTCAAGCAAGAGTTTTGCTATGACTGTCTGGGAGTGGTCTGAGTGGGGAGGGGGGAAATTGAAAACTAGCTGTGATTGGCAGAGAGGTTTGGAGCTATTTTTCTTATTGGTCTATGAACTGATTTATCGCATTGGCGTTATCATCATTTTCACAGTATTATTCCAACCTCATAGTGTGGAAATACAGCGCCTTCGGAAAGTTCTCAGACCCTTTGACTTTTTCCACATTTTGTTACGTTACAGCCTTATTCTAAAATGGATTAAAAAAAAAAAAAAATCCCTCATCAGTCTACATACAATACCCCATAATGACAAAGCAAAAATAGTTTATCAATTTTTGCAAATGTATTACAAATAAAAAACAGATATCACATTTACATAAGTATTCAGACCCTTCACTCAGTACTTTCTTGAAGCACCTTTGGCAGCGATTACAGCATCGAGTCATTTTGGGTATGACGCTACAAGCTTGGCACACCTGTATTTGGGGAGTTTCTCCCATTCTTCTCTGCAGATCCTCTCAAGCTCTGTCAGGTTGGATGGGAAGCGTTGCTGCACAGCTATTTTCAGGTCTCTCCAGAGATATTTGATTCGGGTTCAAGCCCGGCTCTGGCTGGGCCACTCAAAGACATTCAGAGACTTGTCCCGAAGCCACTCCTGCATTGTCTTGGCTGTGTGCTTAGGGTCGTTGCCCTGTTGGAAGGTGAGCCGTCTCCCCCAGTCTGAGGTCCTGAGTGCTCTGGAGTAGGTTTTCATCAAGGATCTCTCTGTACTTTGCTCCGTTCATCTTTGCCTCGATCCTGACTTGTCTCCCAGTCCCTGCCGCTGAAAAACATCCCCACAGCATGATGCTGCCACCACCATGCTTCACCGTAGGGATGGTGAAAGGTTTCCTCCAGATGATTTATTGGTTTCATCAGACCAGAGAATCTTGTTTCTCATGGTCTGAGAGTATTTAGGTGCCTTTTGGCAAACTCCAAGCAGGCTGTCATGTGCCTTTTACTGAGGAGTGGCTTCGGTCTGGCCACTCTACCATAAAGGCCTGATTGGTGGAGTGCTGCAGAGATGGTTGTCCTTCTGGAAGTTTTTCCCATCTCCACAGAGAAACTCTAGAGCTCTGTCAGAGTGACCATCAGGTTCTTGGTCACCTCCCTGACCTAGGCCCTTCTCCCCCGATTGCTCAGTTTGGCCGGGCGGCCAGCTCTAGGAAGAGCCTTGGTGGTTCCAAACTTCTTCCATTTAAGAATGATGGAAGCAACTGTGTTCTTGGGGACCTTCGATGCTTTAGTGTGATTGGGTGGGGGAAGATTTCTCGTGCCACAAAGCAGTTTTTTGAGCCTGGCCGAATCAAAAGAAAATAGCTATTGTTCCACAGGCCCGGCAGGCAACTTTCTGTCAACTCAACTCTTCTGCTCTGCTCCTCCTTAGGCTGCAGTTGAATTGTTCCACTATTGCTGATTTGAATGTCACTGGCTTAGCACTGGTTTGCTTGGCCTGCATCCCAAATGGTAACCCTATTCCCTTTTTATAGTGCACTACTTTAGACCAGGACACACAGGGAAGGTTTCCATTTGGGACACAGCCTCAGTTTCCTCCACAGGGATGTTTTCATGGTGGTTTTAGAGGGATTACTTCCTATGATGACCTATTACTTCGATGGATGTAGAACCTGCACCAAACACATTTAGTACCGCGGCTATAACAACACGGGAATATTCATGGCTGTGTAAGCACCAAGAGAGAGGCTGCTAGCTTTAGCTGTCTCTAACCCGGCTAAACCTAGCCCTGCTTCATTTACTTGGCTAAGTAATCTATACTGAATAAAAATATATATGCAACATGTAAAGTGTTGGTCCCATGTTTCATGAGGTGAGAACATTTCCATATGCACAAAAAGCTTATTTCTCTCAAATGTTGTACACAAATTTGTTTACATGTACATTTTAGTCGACGCTCTTATCCAGAGCGACTTACATTTTGATAGTTAATTTTTTTCTTCTTCGTACTGATCCCCCGTGGGAATCGAACCCACAGCCCTGCCGTTGCAAGTGCCATGCTCTACCATCTGAGCCACACAGGACCTACATCCCTGTTAGTGAGCACTTCTCCTTTGCCAAGATAATCCATCCACCTGACAGGTGTGGCATATCAAGAAGCTGATTAAAAAGCATGATCATTACACAGGTGCACCTTGTGCCGGGGACAATAAAAGACCACTCAAATGTGCAGTTTTGTCACACAACACAATGCCACAGATGTCTCTAGTTTTGAGGGAGCGTGCAATTGGCATGCTGACTGCAGGAATGTCCACCAGAGCTGTTGCCGGAGAATTGAATGTTCATTTCTCTACCATAAGCCACCTCGAATGTCATTTTAGAGAATTTGGAATTTGTCAGTACGTCCAACCGGCCTCACAACCGCAGACCATGTGTAACCATGCCAGCCCAGGACCTCCACATCTGGCTTCTTCACCTGCGGGATTATCTGAGGGGGTGCTGAGGAGTATTTCTGTCTATAATAAAGCCCTTTTGTGGGGGAAAACTCATTCTGATTGGCTGGGCCTGGCTCCCCAGTGGGAGCATTTGCGTAGTCATGTGAAATCCATAGATTAGGGCCTAATGAATTTATTTCTGTTTGACTGATTTCCTTATATGAACTGTAACTCAGTAAAATCTTTGAAATTGTTGCATTTTATATTTTTTGTTCAGTATATTTTTGCAATGTCATGGTGGACCTAAAGCTTTCTTTGAAGACCAAGGTTTTTTTGACGACCAGAGACAATCTGTCCCCTTCCCAAACCCGTTCATTGGGTTACAGACCCCAATGTTCTGTCCTGAGGTAAATATTTCCCCTTTTACAATTAGTGGGAACACTTAATTTGATTAGCGACTTATGAATGACTGCTGACAATTTCAGACGTTTCTCAATGGCTTGGAATGTGCTTGGGAATCAGCCAACCAGTGTGTGTGTGAGACTGGCAGAGTGGGGGTGGTAAGTTAACGACAGGCAGCAGGGGGCTGGTTAGGACCAGACAGTGATGGAGGACACATCCATCTGCTCTTTGACATCTGTAACCTAGAAACACAGTGCTGCCCGCCCCTGGTACTCTGAGCACGATCTGTCAATAGTACAGCACGAGTATTGATCAGGCTTTAATCTGAAAATCAATAATATCTCTCATGACACATAGCTAAACTCTCCCCAACCTCCACCTCTATCCCTGTGAGTCCTTGGATAACCTCCCTCCAGTATACTGATGAAGTAGCGACCTGGCTTACTGTCTGTTTGGCCTCCCTCCAGTACACTGATGAAGTAGCAACCTGGCCTCTCTCCAATACACTGATGAAGTAGCAACCTGGCCTACTGGTCACGCACGTAGGTCGTTCCACCAATTAGGTGCCTTTTGAGAAGTGTAACCCCATTCGATTTCACCTCATTCTAAAATTGTCGTAAAGAGCACATGTTCAACTTGATAAAAAAAACATGTTTTTCTATCTCAAGAGGTTAAATAAAAAAAAATGACTATAGTAAGGCCTATTAAGTGCCAAATAAAGTAACAGGGTTGACAGTGTCAGGGTTGACAGTGTCAGGGTTGACAGTGTCAGGAATTAATACACAAGCAGCATTATCAAACTGGGATAATGTTTTAGGTTACACCGGCAAGTATAACAATATTTGCCAGGGCATATTTTTTTAAATTATAAATCTGATTATTTCAGATGGAGATGAGGGAAGCTAAAAAGGCTAGCTAACTTGCTATGTTTTTAGCCAGGCTAAAGGCAGCTAGCCAGGCTAAAGGCAGCTAGGCTAAAGGCAGCTAGCCAGGCTGCCAGCTAGCTACTACTAGGAAGGGAAGGCGACTCTTCCTTGCTTTCGCAAAATGAAATGTAAAAAAAATAAGAAAAACGGTGCGGATATCACGCTACCAAAAGGTATCCGCTGCTCCAGGAAATCCCACTCCGCACACACGTACGTAGATCAACAGAGTGACGTTTGTACTAACCTGAACACTGTTCTCTGGCGATAAGTAATCGGCTGATTAACACATGCTATTATTACTAAGGAGAATGCATTTACATTTCATGGTAGTTAATCTAGACATTTATATACAGTAAATAATCTAGGCTTTCAACAGGCTCAATGCCTTGGGGTTTTCTGCCGCCTCTTGCTAGCCCAGAGTACTACGGGAAAAGTGTGTGTGTGCGTGTGTGTGTGTGGTGTGGTAGTTCTGGTTGTTTCACTCAACTCACTGACGGAACCACACTATTTACTCCACCAGCTCACTCCTTGATGTTCCACTGGGTCTGTCATTATACATGTGGTCAGATATATATCGTTTTTTTTTTTTGCTCCCGACTCACGGAGTCCTCCTTACTAGCTAGCTGGAGGCGGGGGGGGGGCGACGACGCCGGTAGACAGTGTTCTTCGCTCCCGCCTGCAGAACACCTGCCCTCGCCGCCGTTAACAGAACTGCGGGAAAACAGAAGGACACTGTCTACCGTTGTCGCCACCCGCCTCTTCTTCTGTGGGGTTTATCACCGGTTGGCATCCAACGTTATGGTACCCACTGTACTGAAGCACCCATCACCTCCCGCCTGTCCTAGCTTAACAATGGACCAACAGAAGTAGAAAGATAGGTTCCTGCAGATCCAGGAATGCCCTGAATTGCAGGCCACAATTGTACCCTTCTCTTAGGATCTGGATACGGGATTTGACCTCTTTTTTTTAAAAAACGTTTTTTTTATAAGTATTTTTTTCAGACAGACGTGAGCATGCTCAGGAGGAGTGGTATAAACAGAGACTATGCTACTGGCACACTGGGATGGCAGCAAGGGAAGCAGATAGCCTAGCAGTCAGAGCGTTGGGCCAGTAACCGAAAGGTTGTTAATTCGAATCCCCGAGCCGACAAGGTGAAAAATCTCTGTGCCCTTGAGCAAGGCCTTAATTGCGCCAGGGTCACGGTTGATAATGGCAGACCCTGGCCGTGACCCGACCCTCCTAGGGTGTCTCAGGGAGAGTGGGATATGCAAAAAACACATTTCCAATAGGACAAATATAAGAACCCATCAAATTATTATTAAGAGTGATTGCATTCCATCTCTAAGTGTGATATGCACTTAAGTTCTCTCTCTCTCTCTCTCTCTCTCTCTCTCTCTCTCTCTCTCTCTCTCTCTCAAGCTGTCTGATCTGCATTACATGAGAAAGAGAACCTTCAGGTGCTGGTCAGGTGGTCCCCACCAGGAGATGATGTCACAGAGCCAGGAAAGAGAGGGCTGAGGAGGAGGAGGGAGGGGTTTAGAAGCTAACTGGTTCTCTCGTGAGGTGGGGTGGGGGGGTCGCAAGCAGCGAGACAGTCTGTTGCTCTTTCTGATGCCAGGGTTGAGGGTGGCGTAGGCCCCAAACCCAAGCTTAGCCCCTAAAGCCCCCCCCCCTGTTCAACAGTGACATTTGTCGCTGCTCATCTCTCCCGCTACGTGGAAATGTCAGCCTGGTATCTCCATGAATAGTCTCTAATTTTAGAAACTGAGCAGAGCCACCCTCTGTCCCTTCTCCCTCTGTCTGTGAAAGAAAGGAGAGCGGATGACAGAAGTCTCGACAGATGGCTGAATGCTTTGAAGTGGCCACCGACCGTGTCTTACACTAGGCTACTGATCATATGTAGGCATAGGAAAATGATGAAAGTCCCAGGATATTGTGGAACGTCACGAATGTATGTCATCCACATGTTCTGATGAATAGTCTAGTTACGATTGACTAGTTTAATGGTTCATTGCTGAGTTCAGGCGTCAGGTGCACTTGTAATGGATAAAGTCCACCTTGTGTGCATCAAAAAATGGCACCCTTTTCTCTTCATAGGGCTCTGGTCAACAGTAGTGCACTATATAGGGAATAGGGTGCCATTTCAGACGTAGACTCTTGAGTGACTAGTGTACTCCCTCTCTCTGCTTGTCAGAACTATATAATACAATAGCATCTCCAGCTAAAGTACCAAGGGGTGGGTGGGTGTGTGTGTGTGTGTGTGTGTGTGTGTGTGTGTGTGTGTGTGTGTGTGTGTGTGTGTGTGTGTGTGTGTGTGTGTGTGTGTGTGGCATTGCCAGTAATTCAACCACTTCAGACTACAACGAGGAATGCATTACGACCAGCACTGATAAGTGCATTTCAGAAAAGCCTGGCCTCCCCTCTCTGCCACTCTACCCATAACGCTCCTGATAGATTGATGGGCCGCCATTCAATTTCCCCAAGTGCCTTGGCAGCACAGCACTGCCTCAGAAAAGACTGCAGAAAGAGATGAGGCCTGCGTTTTACACACTAATTGGGTCTTTTGACCAATCAGATCAGCTCTGAAAAAGATCTGATGTGAAAAGATCTTATGTGATTGGTCAAAAGACCAATTAGTGGAAAAACGCAGTCAGAGAGAGCGAGAGGAAAAGTGTGATTACAGGCTCTACAATAATACACATCCATCAAATGAAGGAAAGTTTGTCGAGCAAACTGGCGTGGGTCTGCTGAACTGATCTTGAGACTTGTTTGCAGAACCTAGTTTCTCTGTGGCTGAATTGGCAGAAAGGAGGTTGAGGGAGACTGGATGTGGGGATGAGCTGGAAGGCCCCTTGTAAGCATTCAGGAACAGGTTATTTTATCTGTTGGAGGCCACTTGTTTTACTTTATTTATTTTTTTCACTTTTATTTAACCAGGTAAGCCAGTTGAGAACAAGTTCTCATTTACAACTGCGACCTGGCCAAGATAAAGCAAAGCAGTGCGATTAAAAACAACACAGAGTTACATATGGGGTAAAAAACATAAAGTCAAAAATACAACAGAAAATATATATACAGTGTGTGCAAATGTAGCAAGTTATGGAGGTAAGGCAATAAATAGGCTATAGTGCAAAATAATTACAATAGTATTAACACTGGAATGCTAGATGTGCAAGAGATTATGTGCAAATAGAGATACTGGGGTGCAAAAGAGCAAAATAAATAACAATATAGGGATGAGGTAGTTGGGTGGGCTAATTTCAGATGGGCTGTGTACAGGTGCAGTGATCGGTAAGGTGCTCTGACAACTGATGCTTAAAGTTAGTGAGGGAGATAAGAGTCTCCAGCTTCAGAGATTTTTGCAATTCGTTCCAGTCATTGGCAGTAGAGAACTGGAAGGAATGGCGGCCAAAGGAGGTGTTGGCTTTGGGAATGACCAGTGAGATATACCTGCTGGAGCGCAGACTACGGGTGGGTGCTGCTATGGTGACCAATGAGCTAAGATAAGGCGGGGATTTGCCTAGCAGTGATTTATAGATGGCCTGGAGCCAGTGGGTTTGACGACGAACATGTAGTGAGGACCAGCCAACAAGAGCGTACAGGTCACAGTGGTGGGTAGCGTATGGGGCTTTGGAGACAAAACGGATGGCACTGTGATAGACTACATCCAATTTGCTGAGTAGAGTGTTGGAGGCTATTTTGTAAATGACATCGCCGAAGTCAAGGATCGGTAGGATAGTCAGTTTTACGAGGGCATGTTTGGCAGCATGAGTGAAGGAGGCTTTGTTGCGAAATAGGAAGCCGATTCTAGATTTAACTTTGGATTGGATATTAGTTATGTGAGTCTGGAAGGAGAGTTTACAGTCTAACCAGACACCTAGGTATTTGTAGTTGTCCACATACTCTAGGTCAGACCCGTCAAGAGTGGTGATTCTAGTCGGGTGGGCGGGTGCCAGCAGCGTTCGATTGAAAAGCATGCATTTAGTTTTACTAGTGTTTAAGAGCAGTTGGAGGCTACTGAAGGAGTGTTGTATGGCATTGAAGCTCGTTTGGAGGTTTGTTAACACAGTGTCCAATGAAGGGCCAGATGTATACAAAATGGTGTCGTCTCGTGAGAGGTGGATCTGAGAGTCACCAGCAGCAAGAGCGACATCATTGATATACACGGAGAAAAGTGTCGGCCCAAGAATTGAACCCTGTGGCACCCCCATAGAGACTGCCATAGGTCCAGACAACAGGCCCTCCGATTTGACACACTGAACTCTATCTGAGAAGTAGTTGGTGAACCAGGCGAGGCAGTCATTTGAGAAACCAAGGCTATTTAGTCTGCCAATAAGAATGCGGTGGTTGACAGAGTCGAAAGCCTTGGCCAGGTCGATGAAGACGGCTGCACAGTACTGTCTATTATCAATCGCGGTTATAATATCGTTTAGGACCTTGAGCGTGGCTGAAGTGCACCCATGACCAGCTCGGAAACCGGATTGCATAGCGGAGAAGGTACGGTGGTATTCGAAATGGTCGGTGATCTGTTTGTTAACTTGACTTTCAAATACTTTCGAAAGGCAGGGCAGGATGGATATAGGTCTGTAGCAATTTGGATCTAGAGTGTCACCCCCTTTGAAGAGGGGGATGACCGCGGCAGCTTTCCAATCTCTGGGGATCTCAGACGTTATGAAAGAGAGGGTTGAACAGACTAGTAATAGGGGTTGCGACAATTTCGCGGCTAGTTTTAGAAAGAAAGGGTCCAGATTGTCTAGCCCAGCTGATTTGTAGGGGGTCCAGATTTTGCAGCTCTTTCAAAACGTCAGCTGTCTGAATTTGTGTGAAGGAGAAGCGGGGGGGCATGGGCAAGTTTCAGCGGAGGGTGCAGAGTTGGTGGCCGGGGTAGTGGTAGCCAGATGGAAAGCATGGCCAGCTGTAGCAAAATGCTTGTTGAAATTCTCGATTATTGTAGATTTATCGGTGGTGATAGTGTTTCCTAGCCTCAGTGCAGTGGGCAACTGGGAGGAAGTGCTCTTATTCTCCATGGACTTTACAGTGTCCCAAAACGTTTTGGAGTTAGTGCTACAGGATGCAAATTTCTGTTTGAAAAAGTTTGCCTTTGCTTTCCTGACTGCTTGTGTAAGCATTCAGGAAACAGGTGATTTTATATACGTTCTGACCGACTGACCCTGACCCTCTCACTGGACACATCTGGTGCTGCTGTTTCAAAGCCACTGGTTAGCATAGCCACGGGTTAGCATAGCCACGGGTTGGCATAACCTCGGGTTGGCATAGCCACGGGTTGGCATAGCCACGGGTTGGCATAACCTCGGGTTGTCATAACCTCGGGTTAGCATAGCCACAGGTTGGCATAGCCACAGGTTGGCATAGCCACGGGATGGCATAACCTCGGGTTGGCATAGCCACAGGTTGGCATAGCCACGGGTTAGCACACCATGGGTTAGCACTGCCACAGGTAAGCATTGCCACAGGCTAGGGCATCCTCAACAGCAGAATAAATGAAAGGAATGCATGCATTGTGTATACTCTCTCT